>NW_023270265.1:20238352-20240319 GCF_011800145.1 Mirounga leonina | reverse complement strand
AAATAAATAAATAAATAAATAAATAAATAAATAAATAAATAAATAAAAATTAAATTAAAATTTAAAAAAGATGGCTGGAGTATCTACATTAATATAAAAATTTACTTTAGAATAAGAAATATCATCAATGATAAAGAAGGACACTATATACTGATAAAAGGGTCAATTTACCAAGAAATATAACAATTCTAACTATGTATGTACCTTACAATGGAAGTGTTAGAAACAAAAAAAACAAATAAATACATTTACACTTATAGTTAGAGACTTCAACATTTTAGTTAATAGAACTAGACAAAAAAAATCAGTAAGGTGAGAGAAGACCTGACAACCTTATTGACCAACTTGACCTGACAGTTATAGAACCATCCATCCCATGATAGGAGAATATATTCTTTTCAAGTTTAATATTTTACTTACACTTTACTTACCAAAGTCTAGTATTAATTAGAGCTTTAATTCCTCCCAGACAATCAAAGGATCCTAAACACAGGGCTCCTGGGTGGCTCAATCCGTTAAGCATCTGCCTTCCAATCAGGTCATGATCCCAGGGTACTGGGATCCAGCCCTGCAACGGGCTCCCTGCTCAGCGGGGAGTCTGCTTCTCTCTCTGCCCCTCCCCCTGCTCATGCTCTCTTTCTCATATAAATAAATAAAATCTTAAAAAATAAAAAAGAACCCTAATGCCTCTTACCCTTCTTCCATCTCACGTGCTATTCTTGAGAATTTTATATGTATGCGCTACAAAACAGTTATTGTTTCACAGTGATTATTTACCTTTTCAGATGCATTTACATTTTCCATTGCTCTTTGTTCTTTCCTACATCTCTGAGACGCCATTTGGTATCATTTTCTTTTTGCTTAAAGAACACCCTTTAATATTTCCTTTAGTGCCAGTTTGGTGGTGACAAAATCAATCTTCATTTTTTTAGACAGACACAAGATGCCTTTAATGCACCATCATTCCTAAAAAATATTTTCTTTTCTTTTTTTTTTAAAGATTTTATTTATTTCTTTGACAGACAGAGACGGTGAGAGAGGGAACACAGCAGGGAGAGTAGAAGAGGGAGAAGCAGTCTTTCCGCCAAGCAGGGAGCACGATGCGGGGCTCAATCCCAGGACCCTGGGATCATGACCTGAGCCGAAGGCAGAGGCTTAACGACTGATCCACCCAGGCGCCCCCTAAAAAATATTTTCATTAGGCATAGAAAATTGTTATTTTCTCTATTGTTTCTTAATTTTTTATTTCACCTAGCTCCACTCTAATCTTTATTGTTTCCTTCCTTACGTTTGTTTTGGGTTTAGTTTGCCCTTCTTTTGCAACTTCCTTTTTTTTTTTAAGATTTTATTTATTTGAAAAAGAGATGGGTTGGGGAGGGGCAGAGAGAGCAGGAGGACAAGCAGTCTCCCACTGAGCAGGGAGTCCAATTTGGGGTTCGATCCCAGGACCCCAAGATCATGACCTGAGCCCAAGTCAGAAGCTCAACCAACTGTGCCAACCAGGCATCCCTCTTTTTCAACTTTCTTGAGGAGGAAGATCACTAACTCAGGTAGGTGCAATGCGAAACACGAACCACGGCTGTGGCTTCTTTTCAACAAATGCCCCCAGGAAAAAAGCTGTTCACACTGAGCAAGGTTGGATTCAGGTCAAATAAAGACAGGCCCTTGAACGCAGGTTTTCCAGAGAATTGCCAGATAGGTCAAATAATGACAGTTACCCGAGAATGGTGTTTTCAGGGAGCTCCAAACCTAATCGACCCCCCGGCAGCGGCCACTAGGCTACTGGTCTTCACTGTGATCGTGGGACTGTTGGTTTTCCAGGCTAATGAGGAGCTGGGGAGAGTGATAAGAACAGGTCAAGTTAGGGGCGCCTGGGTGGCTCAGTCGGTTAAGCGACTGCCTTCGGCTCGGGTCGTGATCCCGGGGTCCTGGGATCGAGTCCCGCATCGGGCTCCCTGCTCTGCGGG
>NW_023270265.1:20045116-20238252 GCF_011800145.1 Mirounga leonina | reverse complement strand
TGTCAAATAAATAAATAAAAAATCTTAAAAAAAAAAAAAAAAGAACAGGTCAAGTTAAAATACCACAAAACTCATCATTTTAACCAAAATACAACCTTTAAAAATATAAATAAAGAAATGCTCCTTGGATTATTCCAAGCCTTTGGTTAATTACCAGAATTCTGAAAAATGTTATCTTGACCAATTGTCTCCGTGTCTCTTTGCTTTTATGGAGGCCCTTCCGCCAGCATTCCTGCTGACTTTACCTTCTTCATTACTTTGAAGGTGTCATTCCACTGTCTGCTTCCTTTCTATTGCAAAGTCAGCGGTCGGCCTAATTTTTCTTCCTATGAAAATAATGCCTTTTTTTCCCTCTAGTTACTTAAAAGTTTTTTTTTTTTTTATTGTTGGCGTTTAGCAGTTTAGCTGTGGTGTATCTCGGTGTGACTTGATGTTCATCCTGATGGAGATTTACAGAGCTTCAGTCATTCTCTCTCCTTCCTTTGGAGGTTCTAATTACATGTACGTTAGACCTTTTCACCATACCATTTCTTTGGGTTTCTTGTCCATTTGTCTTGTTATGCTTCAGTGTAACTATTTTCTTCTAACCTATCATCCACTTTTTAAAACTCCCTCTAATTTAACTCTTAACTATCCAGCAGACTAAGCCCATTCTCTGTGTTTATAATTTGTTGAATTTTTCAGTTCTAGAATTTCCATCTGACTTTTTATAATTTCCAGTTTTCATTCAAAATATTTCATGTCTTTAAATTCTTTAAATGTCTGATTTTGAAAGATCTTGTTTTGCAGATCCATTTGCTGAAATTTCTGTGATTTGTTTCCATTATCTTTCTTTTTTTTTGGTCCAGATCTATCTCCTTGTATACAAAGTTATTTTTCAAAGGAGTATTAAGCAGCTGTGTTTTATGAGCACACAATGTACACATTTTTTTTTAAATTTTTTTTTAGAGAGAGACAGAGAGAGAGAGAGCATGTGAGTAGGGGTGGGGGAGGGTTTTTTGGTGTGTGTTTTTTTTAAGATTTTACTTATTTGAGAGAGAGAGTGAGCGTGACATCTTCACCAATACTTGTTCTTTTCTGTTCTTACTCTAGCTATCCTTGTGGATATGAACTGGTACTTCACTGTGGTTTTGATTTGCATTTCCTTGAAGACTACATTCTTATGCTTTCACGATTCTGTCTTCAGCTTTAGACAGTTTGAATATATAATGTGTCTTGTGGATCTCTGAGTTCCTCCTGTTTGGATTTATTGAGCTTCTTGTATGTAAAGATTCAAGTGTTGTAATAAGTTTGAGAACTTTTCAGCTATTCTATCTTCAAGTATTCTTTCTGCCCATTTCTCTCTTCTTCTGGTACTCCCGTTTTGAGAATGTTGATATGATTCATTGTGGTCCACAGGTCTCTTCAACTCTGTTTATTTTCCTTCATTCTTTTTTCTTTCTGCACTTTGGATTAGACACTCTCAATAACCTCGCTTCAAGTTCACTGGTTCTTTCTACTGCCTGCTCACATCTGTTGGAACCCTCTAGTGTTTTGTGTGTGTGTGTGTCTATTTGTGTGTGTGTTTTCATTTGTTTTGATATGTTTCAGCTCAAAATTTGTATGGCTCTTCTTTAGTTTCTTCACCGATGTTCTCTATTTGTTGAGACATTGCCCTCCTGAATTCCTTTAGCTCTATGAGCATATTTGAGACAGTTCATTTAAAGTCCAATATTTGTCCTTCATAAGGGATGGTTTGTGTTAATTTCTTCTGTAAATGGGCCATACTTTGTTTCTTTGCATACTTCTTAGTTTTTTGTTAAAAGTTTTTAGTATTGGAGCACCTAGGTGGCTCATTGTCCAACTCTTGATTTCAGCTCAGGTCATGATCTCAGGGTTGTGGGATTGAGCCCAGCATCAGGCTCCCCACTCAGCGGGGAATCTGCTTGAGATTCTTTCCCTCTTCCTCTCCCTCCCGCTCTGCCCCTCCTTGCTTGTGTGCACACGTGCTCTCTCAAAAAAATAAAATCTTAAAATTTTTTTAGTATTATAATGTGACATCCTGGAAATCAGTCTTCACGCCTCAGGGTTTGTTTCTGTTGCTTGCTGTGGCACTAATGGTTTGTTACTTTTCTTTTTTTTTTTTAAGATTATTTATTTATTTGAGAGAGAGAGAGCACATGAGAGGGGGGGAGGGTCAGAGGCAGAAGCAGGCTCCCCGCCGAGCAGGGAGCCCGATGCGGGACTCGATCCCGGGACTCCAGGACCATGACCTGAGCCGAAGGCAGTCGCCCAACCGACTGAGCCACCCAGGCGCCCACTTTTCTAAACTACTTTCAAATCTCAACTCTCTGACTTAGGTAGTCTCTGAAGGCGCTCTTTGCTTTGCAGTCAGCTAGTATTACTGCTGACAGATTTCCTTGAATGCCAATAACCAAAAAATAAAACAAGAACTAAAAAAAAAAAAAAAAGGGAAGAAAAGACAAAAAAACCTCCTCCCAGTCTTTGCAGACTGTTGGGAGCACACCTTCAGTGCTTAGCTAGGCCGTTTAAACTCTGCCTTAGCAGGCTGCCTGGGTGGCTCAGCCGTTAGGCATCTGCCTTCGGCTCAGGTCATGATCCCGGGGTCCTGGGATCGAGCCCCACGTCGGGCTCCCTGCTCGGCAGGAGGCCTGTTTCTCCCTCTCCCGTGGCCTGTCTACCCCCACCCACCCCTGCTTGTGTACTCTCTCTCTGAAATAAATAAAATCTTTAAAAAAAATTTTTTTTTAAATCTACCTTAGCTTTCACTTTCTGCTTGTGCCGAACCTAAAGATCAGTCAGCAGTAGCGAAAGCTTAGGGTCTTCTCTAGGTACGTAAATTGGCCTGGACGTGAGAGGCTTTCTCAATTCCCCAGTATACATGGTCTTTGAATGGCCTAATTTCCTCAAGAAATTGTCTCCTGTCTTTTCCCTCTCAGGCTTTAGGCACCCCTTTATTTTACCTCAACTATCATCTTTTGCTGCAGGAAGCAGCAGGTTGTTCATTTGCCTTATCATAGTTTTGAGAAATGCCTGCCACTTTTCCACCCCGAGTTGTGAATTAGATGACACAAAGGCAAGTGCCTTGCTTCAGGCCTTTGGTTTGCCCCAGACAGAACAATTTTTTGAGATTAAGAGATCTGGGGCGCCTGGGTGGCTCAGTCGTTAAGCGTCTGCCTTCGGCTCAGGTCATGATCCCAGGGTCCTGGGATCAAGCCCTGCATCGGGCTCCCTGCTCGGCAGGAAGCCTGCTTCTCCCTCTCCCATTCCCCCCCTGCTTGTGTTCCCTCTCTGTGTCTGTCAAATAAATAAATAAAATCTTAAAAAAAAAAGAGAGATTACGAGATCCTCTGTGCCCTCAGGACCAGTGAACAGGGTCCCTCTGCTCTGAGAATGTGGGCTGCAGTCTGACCACCGTGGAGCTGGGAAAAGGAATGGAGCAAGGGCAAGTAAAACACCAAAAAGATTTCCTAGTTTTTAGTTTGCCTTCTCTTGATTGAGCACTTGCTTGGTTGCTATAAACCTAGTTCTGACCAAGTTGTTTCTGAACATTTTTGCCTCAGGAAGAATGAATCCTTGAAGCTTCCTACTCTATTTTTCCTGATGGTTAGTTTTTGAGTGCTTGATATTGTAGATGAGAAATTGTAGAGCTAATTTAAGACTTGGGATGTTAAAATTCTCCAGTGATTTGGGGCGCCTGGCTGGCTCAGTCAGTGGAGCATGTGACTCTTCATCTTGAGGTTGTGAGTTCGAGACCCAGGTTGGGTGTGGAGCCTACTTAAAATAAAAAAAATTCTCCAGTGATTTATTTTTGCTTGTCAGTTGCATTAGCATTCCTAGATAACTTTAAAACGTCCGGAAACTGATGACTTAAAGCTGGACACATCAGGCCTTGTGAGGACCAATCTGTTTCTCATTAATCTTATACTAAGGTCGTAGTCCCTTAGAGTGCAACTGAAGGAGCCTGGGATGTTTACCAAGGCACTTCATCCTAGGTGGTATCTGTGTGGAAGTGTATTTTTTTTTTATAAGATTACTTATTTATTTGACAGAGAGAGACACAGCAAGAAGTGTATTTTAGGAATTTTGGAACAACTTGTTAAACTCTGTAAAGAGACCCACTGCCAAATAAGAAATAATAGGGCAAGCAAGTTAATGTAGAAACCAAATTTATTAATGGATTTACTGAGGGCAGTTTATTTTGTTAGATATTATCCATAGCTTATGTTGACATCTGATTTTGCAGAGAAACTGTATCATTATTTTTATTAAGGTGATTAATACTTCTGCAAGGTAAATTTAGTTCCTTGAAGTAGCACATTTTCTAATTCTCCAATTGGGTTTGACTTTACTTAGCTATCACAGTCAAATCTCTCTAAATGTATATACTTAACTTGATATAGGCACAAAATTTTTTCTTTGCCTATATTCCTTCTAAGTGTGCTTGCTCTTCATGCTGAAAAATCTCAACTTCCAGAAATTTGGCTGCGAGATCAAAATTGTCAGGACCCTTCTAAGGGTTAAGATTTCACTAAAGAAAAAAATATATATACATATTTTATTATATACAAAGAAGAAAGTTTCATCAGGTAAGCAAAGAGATATAAATTATAGTCATAATTAATAGTTCCAAAAAGCCCTTAACTCACTGGGACCTTCTGCACAACACATAGGCCACACAGCCATTAATCAGAGTTCTTGGTAGTTCTCCCATAAGAGTAATCTATATTCTAGAGAAGCTGGCTTTTTACGAACTCTGTGGGGGCTAATGTGTTAGGCCTCATAAAGGAATGCTTTTATATCTAGGGGGAAACAAACTAAAAATACTGAAGGAAGGACTACTTCTAGAGTTATGTTTATTGTTGACAGTAATTTTAGAACCACAGAAAGTGTTAAGACTTCTAGGTAAAATTCACACTATCTCATAATAAGAATGGATACCATTTTGTAGCTCTACAAATGGTTTGGTCACAAATGAAAAAGGACAAAGTGAGCTGAGAATGCAGAATGGAAAAGTCTAGGGAAGGAGGCAAGCAGATACAGACATAATTCAATCATAGCAAGAAAAGTAGAGATGGTCCTTCCCAAGACCGAGTTGGCAATATTTACCTATGTAAGTTAAAGCCTAGAAGAACAGTACAACTTCTATATATATGCTGCCTAGTGAAATACAAGAAAAATATTTTTCCTTTTTTTATTATTTTTTTTGAGAAAAATATTTTTCATTTTTTAGGAAAGGGTTATTTTATATCAAAAGCTAAAAATACATATTTACTCAATGCAAGTCCCAAATAAAACCCAACTTAATACACAGTGAACTACAGGGATGACAGAAAAATGAGTAGACATATTAAATCCAACTGAATTTACAGTATTGCCTTGATATTTTCCATTTGTTTTTCATCTATACATAAGGCTCAAGTTCTGGAGTTACAGGTTTTATTTTTCATTTTTCTTAAAAATAGAATCACCAATCCCTCAAGTTAACTAAAGATTTATCTGGGCTCGTAGAGGTAGTCTGCTCCTTGTAACAGAATGCTCTGTAGTTTCTTCCACTTTAGACCTCTCCACTGAATTAATGCCTCTGTTTTCTTTGTCTTTTCCATGTGACTTTTTATGCTGTGGACATAATGGGAGAAATTAAGTCAATATAAAGTAACATTTGATACATATTAGCTACACTCTATTTTCAAAGTTCTCTGGGTTATAGGCAAGAAATTAAGTGTGGAAAAGGCTCAGCACAAATTGGAGCCAACAATTTGTTTGGCAAGTAGAAATGAATGCCTTCCTCATCTTACCATCAATGGAAGGAGTGAGGTGAAAGAAGTATTAATTCTCTGCATGATTTTCCAAGGCATAATTAAAGATTTTACTGTAGGGCAATGGTTCTCAACAGGGAGCAATTTTACCCCCCAAAGGACATTTGGTAATATCTGGAGACATTTTTGGTTGTTAAAACTAGGAGGTGCTGCTGGCTTCTAGTGGGTAGAAGCCAGGGATTCTGCTAAACATCATATAATAACAAGATAGTCCACCACAACAAAGGATCATCCAGCTCAAAATGTCAATAGTGCTGCTATTGAGAAATCCTGCGCTAGGAAAACAAAGATTTGATATCATACAAAAAAGGCAATTCTATTTTAAGCAGAGAATCTGATATATGGCTAACTCAAGACATTTTTTTAACTGTATTTTAGCTTTTATCTTAAACTTATTTCATACTTCTCACTTAGGAATTATATTTCATTGGAATTCTCACATTTGCCCATAGAGAGCTTTAGGAGACTAATGACATTCATTGCACAACCAATCATCCACGCTGAGACAAATCATAAACCAACTTCAGAATTTCAAACCCAGAAAATTGCCCCATGAGACTGCTAGCAGGGAAAAAATAATTTTCAGACTTCAGCTCAAGGTCTAAAATCCAATCCCAAATCTTTTCTGGTACGGTAGGGCCTTCCCTGCCCTAGCTGAACCACTAAGCCTAGCCTTCAAAATGCCATAAATGGTAGTAATGAAGGGATTTCCAGCCAGGGGATTAAGTAGTCACTAGGGTTCTCTTTTCTTTTCTTTTTTTTTAGGGTTCTCTTTTCTTAACTTTCCTTCTTTCCTTAACTTTAAAGATAGAAGAGAGGGTTGAAAAATGAAAAGAAATATATTTAGAGTTCTCTCATAGTAAAGAGTAAAGCAAAAGGTAGGAAGGATCTGGGGACAAAACTACCTTGAGTACAAAGAGAGAGGAATTTAACAGAAATTAAGCTAGAAGTTCTAACAGCTTAAATCGCAGATGGAGGGTCTTTCTTTAGGCCTTGGTGGGAAGACCTGCAAGTCTACGAGGTACAAGAACATACACTTATCAGAAGCAGCACTTCGACTGTAAAATGTAGACATCAGTGTCTTATGTGAGAAAATCCTTCCATCACAGACTGTGTCTAGGCTCATGTCTTCAAAATAAAAGGAAAGATGCTGGGCAGTTTATAATGCCATGCTCCCAAGAGTGTTGAAAAGGAGTTGGGAGAGGTCACAGGATTTAACTGTACAAGATCAAGGCAGGTAAGGAGGCTCAGGAAACATGGGGGAATCCTTAATAAGAGAAAAGCCACAGGTAGGAGAAACTAATATAACCTGAGAGGCCTTCAGTCTCTGTCTTTTAAACTTCTTAGCTTTCAAAGTCTGAGTATGAGCAGATATAGGCTCCAGGACTTCTTGTCAAAGGTAGAGGGGAGAGAGAAATGACTGCTCTCAGTATCCATTCTGCATATGTAGGAAGTGGAAAGGGGAAAACCGTAACAGCTAAAGAGTACTATCTGAGGATGGAGATTAAGTTAAACCTTGCCTTTAATTTTCCTACAGAAAACCCCTGATCAATTATCATATTTGTGTAAATAATTTAAATCAGAAAAGTTAACAAGCCATCCCAAAGGAATGACAAAATATTTTGCTGTTCCGCCCACTAAGAGTAATACCTTCATATTCAATAGCCAACGACTGACTTATTTCAGATGTGGAAGGGTTATGTGACAGGATATAATCATGTACCTGGAAAAATGGAATCCCACCACTTGATGAACAATCCACACTAGCATCTATAGATGGCTCTTGACCTGGAAGTTCTTCAACAGAGTGCCCTAGAACTGACTTTTCTTCATCCAAGTCCTAACATAAGAAGGTAGATGAGTGATTAAGTCCAAGGACTTAAAAATCTTCACAAAATACGTGCAGCTTTCTTCTTTGAAAATAACACAATGTCCATTGTATAAAAGTTAAACCTCAACCAAATTAGTAGGAAGTCTAAAAAATAATGAGGGTGCCTGGCTGGCTAAGTTGGAAGAGTATGGGACTCTTGATCTCAGCGTTGTAAGTTCAAGCCCCATGCTGGGTGGGGAGATTACTTAAAAAAAAACAGGGCGCCTGGGTGGCTCAGTTGGTTGGGCGACTGCCTTCGGCTCAGGTCATGATCCTGGAGTCCCGGGATCGAGTCCCGCATCGGGCTCCCTGCTCAACAGGGAGTCTGCTTCTCCCTCTCCCGCTCCCCCCTCTTGTGCTCTCTCTCTCTCTCACTCTCTCTCTCAAATAAATAAATAATAAAAATTTAAAAAAAACAAAAAACAAAAAAAAACTTTGAAATTTAAAAAAATAAATAATGAAAATAATCCCTAATATGTTTTTTCATAGAGAAGTACCTGTAATATTAAAAGTAGTAATCTCAGAATAATGGGATTACAGTTTATTTTTTATTTTCTACTTCCCAACTCATCTGTAATTACTACATAAGAGCACAGTTTGTGGGGCTCTCCTAGGTTCTACTTGCAACTCCGTCCTATGACTTGGAAATTCTTAGTTTCCTCACCTCTCAAACGGGGTTGGTACTAGCACCCACTTCATAAGGCTACTGAGAGTATTAACTGAGTAAATATGTATGGAAAGTGCTTAGAACAGGCTCTGGCACATAATAAGCACAACATAAATATTGGTTATTATTATTACTTTAATAATTTTAAAATGTCCAGATTAAAAGCAATAGGCTTAAGGGTCAGACGACTACCATTAATGCAACAGGGTAGGATTTAAGGGCAAAGAATAAAATTCTTCATATGAAGATGATGACATAAGGAGTTTATGCGAGAGTTCTAAAATTTTACCTGACTGATCTCTTCCTTGTTGTTTTCTGAGCAGTCTAGCATCATTAACAGTTCAGGCTGCTTCCTTTTCAGCTGATCAAGGAGCTGTTCACGTGGTTCGGTTCTCACCAGCGTTGATGGGTAGAGGTAATTTTTCCTCTGTGGTGTCGTACCTTTAGTGGACATTACATAAATAGGAAAAGATTGAAGTGTGGTATATGAGTGAGATTTTTTTTGTTAGAATGTATACTTCCCAATGAGTCTCTGGCTTCCAAAGATATAGCCATTGCCACACATGGGAATCAGTCTTGTTACTTGTCATGCACAGATTGCTTACAACTACTATTTCCTAACTTGACAAATGATCTTAGATAGACTCAACTATTTTCAGGATTCAACCTACCACAAAAACATGAAATTATCCACCTCTGAGGATGTACAAAAGATGTGCTGTAGGTTCTAAAAGGAATCGAAGTGTTCTGAGAAATGGTAGCATTCCTGGAATAAGAGTACAGCTTTCCCAATGAGATCTTTGATAGGATAATCATTTCATTTAAATTTGGTGGCAACTAAATATTAACAATTACATTTCTTTTCTTTTTTTTTTCTTTAAAGATTTTATTTATTTGAGAGAGAGAAGGAGAGAGAATGAGCGGGGGGAGGAGCAGAGCGACAAGCAGACTCCCCGCTGAGCAGGGAGCCCGACGCGGGGCTCGATCCCAGGACCCTGAGATCACGACCTGAGCTGAAGGCAGATACTCAACCGAGTGAGCCACCCAGGCGCCCCCCAATTACATTTCTTTATAATGAACTCATGCTCTCATACATATTTTACACAAGCACTTGCCTTTCTGCTTAACACTTATGTTCCTAATTTCATTGAAGAGTGGAAATAAATATTACAGGACCCTTGTGGAAAAAATAAACTAACATTCTTTAGCATCATCTCCTTTTATAATTGTTTTATTTTTTTTTTTAAAGTTTTGAAGTAGAATTTACATACCATGACATCTATTCAGTGATTTTTAGTAAATTTACAGGGTCTGTGACCCTAAATGCAATCCAAAGAATAGTTCAATTACTCATCCTGTTCAATAGCTTGCATACCTGCTTCCATGAAGGCTTCCCGAAATCACTATAGCCTAAAATGATCTTTGCCATCTGACAAAATGAGAGGTACACATAAGGAAATACACAATACGCTGAGCTTTTTCCAGTAAACGACATTTATGTAATTACATTCCTCAACTACTTCTGGTATTACAATGCCCTTTTATAAACTGTGCTACATAGATGGTTGCTGGCTTTTCTTTTTATTTGCTTTTAAAATATCTTCTCTTTGGGGCGCCTGGGTGGCTCAGTTGGTTAAGTGGCTGCCTTCAGTTCAGGTCATGATCCCAGGGTCGTGAGATCGAGCCCCGCATCAGGCTCCCAGGGGGCTCAGGAGGGAGCTTTCTTCTCCCTCTCCCCCCTGCTCCTGCACGCTCTCTCAAATAAATAAATAAAATCTTTAAAAAAATAGAATATCTTCTCTTAAAAAAAAAAAAAGATTCTCTCCTTCTGCCCCTCTCCACCCACCCCCACTCCTCGACTCCTCTGTGCTCTCTCTCTCTTAAAAAAATAAAAATAAAGGGGTGCCTGCCTGGGTGGCTCAGTTGGTTAAGCTTCTGACTCTTGAATTTTAGCTCAGGTCATGATCTCAAGCCCCCCCTTGGGCTCTGCTCAGCCTGGAGTCTGCTTGTCCCTCTCCCTCCCCCTCTGCTCCCACCCTGCTTGCACACACACTCTAAAATAAATAAAATCTTAAAAATAAAAATAAATAAAAATCTTCTCTTAACCAAGCCAGCTCCCTAAATATTTGTAAAATTTTATTGATTGTAATGCCCGAATTTTATGACAAGTACATGACACCCATATCATGACATCTAATTTGATTAAAGGTATTTTAGGGTTCCACTCTTTCCATTTGAGGTGACTACAGTGAGATGGAAAATTCTTACCGGGCAATGGCAGGACCTGGTTTTTCTGAACATCTGGCACAGTACAAGGTTGACTTCAACCTCAAAAATTTTAACAATTCTCTTTCCCTTTAAAGTACCTGTTGAGGGGCGCCTGGGTGGCTCAGTCGTTAAGCGTCTGCCTTTGGCTCAGGTCATGATCCCAGGGTCCTGGGATCGAGTCCCACATCGGGCTCCCCGCTCTGCGGGAAGCCTGCTTCTCCCTCTCCCCCTGCTTGTGTTCCTGCTCTCGCTATATCTCTCTCTGTCAAATAAATAAATAAAATCTTAAAAATAAATAAATAAATAAATAAAGTACCTGTTGGAATATCCAGTTTCAGGTCCTGTTGTAGAAAGCAATTAAGCTTAGTCAAACCCATTTTTATGGTTTCGTTAAGTTCTAGACTTTGTGCCATTAACTTTTCTTCGTCAGTAGTTATCTGACCAAAAAAAGTGTTATGCTGGTTCTCATTAGCTGCCTTATGTCCATTTAATTTTTCAGTTATCTCTGAACTTGCAGCCTTACAGCCTTGGTTTATAACCTGTAAATGATGCAAATGAGCTTTCGTTATTAAAATCAAAGCTGTCAGTGTTTTATTCAATATATTATTTCCCCTTATCTTGAAATTTTCCATAGTAAAAAGTTTTAAAAACACATGCAAAAGTAGAGAGAATAGTATAATTAACCCCCTTGTATTTACCCAGTCTCAACATTTATCAATACATGGGGTATAGATCAAACAAGATTAACCACTTATTCCTCCTCCCATAGAATTATTTTAAAGGAAATCCTGTATCATTTCATCCATTTATTTCAGTATACACTTCTATGAGTTAAGAGCTTTTTAAGACCACTCTCATATCTGAAAAACTTACATTGATTTCTTTATAGCAAATATCTAGTCAGCATGCAAACTTCCCCAATTATCTCAAATGTTTTTCACAATTTGAATTTATCATTAGATTTGGTTGATTTGTCTTAAGTAGATGACTATATAATTTATCACCCAAACTGGGATACTTTTCAGAGTGAAAAGGGCCATTCTTAAAAACAATTACCTCCAAACAACAGATGTAAACAAGGACTATCCCACGCAAACTAGGTCTGAAGACCCTCTGGTCTTAGCTCTCTTAATAAGAGGATAGCTTTCCTCATACTTTTTTAAGTGTTTGGCAAGAATATTTTGTAGGTGCTGCTAAAAGCACATATGTCTGGTTCTATCTCTCATGTTAAGATTAATCAGTAGGGGACCTAGCTGGCTCAGTTGGTAGAGCATACAGATCTTGATCTCAGGTTTGTGAGTTCAAGCCCCATATTGGGAGTAGAGTTTACTTTAAAAAATAAATAAAATTTAAAAGAAAAAAAAGATTCATTAGTGAGTTTGCCTGTAATCACCCTATTAATTATAAAGTTCTCTATCAAGGGGTGTCTGGCTGGCTCAGTCAGAAGAGTGTGAGACTCTTGATCTCAGGGTCATGAGCTCGAGCCCCATGCTGGGTGTAGAGATTACTTAAACACACACACACACACACACACACACACACACCTACCTTTAAAAAATAAATAAATAAATAAAAATACAGTTCTCCATCAGTTTTTTTCAAATGGTGTAGATAGTAATTAATGTCCGTGGGGGTTATCTCACTAGGATTGCAAAACAGTGGTTTTCAAATTCTGTCATTCCTTCTACATTAGCTGGGATTCTTCTATGAAACACTTTTCTCCATCCACTATCCTGCTAAACCATGATAGAATTCTTTTGGCAAAGACATATGGATGCTCAACTGTTTCCCTTTATTTACCAGTTTTCAGAATAATGCACTGCCTCCCTAACATGATCCAAAGGAGACCTATGAAATTTTTATGAATGCATAAGCTTTAATATATTTAATGTATTTTAATCAATTATAGCAATTATTCCTTTTGAAACTCAAATTATACCATATTTAAACAAAGGAGTGTCATCAGGTGGGCTCCTATGTTTTTTTGATTCAACCCCACTAATCTTTAATAGCTCCCTTACCTTCTGGTATGACAGCATCTCTAGGCTTATCTGGTATATTTCCTGTTTAAAGCTGAAATCAGCTATTTCTCCATTAGCCCTGGTTCCTTTTGGTAAAGATAGCTTATATAGAGCTTAAAATACTTTTTTTTTTAACTTATATTCTTTTACCTAGTTCCTGAGAATATTAGTAAAATCCTTTTATAGCACAGAAAGAAAAACCAAGCCATAAAGGGCTCATGCAAGTATTAAGATCAAGCAAACACACAAAACTATCAAGTATCCTTTGACCAATCAGAACAATATCCTAAATATTTAAAGCAATAGTAGGTTTGAATTACATTAAAAAAACAGGGTGCCCTTAACTGAAAGAACTAACAAGTCAAAAACCAAGGATAGATGCAGGACAAATAGACACAAGAGTTAAATTATTTCAAGCTCTAGAAGATATGTACATGAGACTAGATCATGAATAAGGATACCAACTATTACGCTTTAAAAATTTAATTCATTCAGTATTTTAAAATATCATCTGTTTTGAAACCAATTCTAAGCCAGGAATATTTAATTTTCTGATTATTACTATTCTCTCCAAAGTAGGTTCCAAATACAACGTTATTACCTCCAATAAGTTCTGAAGTTCTTCTTCCCTTTTGTTTAAGCAAGATACCCACTGTTCAGAAAAAGCAAGCGTGCTTGCGTCCAGGGCCTCGCATCTCTGTTCAGTCTCTTGAGATACTACTTCAAGGTTGCTACTGAGTTTATCACAGTGTTTCACAGACTCTTCAACCAATTTTGTACCTTCTTGGTTACAGCGTCTGAGTTCCTGTGACAAGCCATCACAATCAGCACAAAACTGTGTACTCTGAGAGGCTGTTTTGCTGATTATATCCTTAGATGTCCTATAGAAAAAGAGAACATTGTTAAAATGGAAAACTGAGACTCAAAAGACCTATAACTTGCCCAAGGTCACACAGTTCAAAAATGGCATATTTGAACCCAGGCAGTCTGGCTCCAGAGCCCATGTTCTTAATCAATCTTCTACATTGACGATGGATGCTTTGGCCAGTGTCTTTTCACAGCAGACTGACATCACATCGGCCATTAAATGACCTTTGGAAATGTCTCTTTTCTCATAAAACCTTTCCAGCTCTCCTCCAGATATGATGCTTTACTTTGTACCTCATAGAGTAATGACTGTATAGTTACTAAAATAAAATCTAGATTTTTTTCCTCCTACTAGATTATGTTTCTTAAGGGCATCACCTGCAGCCTCTAGTCTAGTCCCTAAACTGTCCACAATCAATCATTCTGATCTTAAGTAGTTTTGCCTTGTCCAAGACCTTAAATAAATGGAAAAAATTATAAATGTTGTAAAACAAAGGCAACTATAAAGCTTTCTGATAATTAAGAAGATTATATTGGGTGTGACAAACTATACACCTAGCACACACAGTACACTCTGCAATATGCCCCTGATAGAAAACTAAAGTCCTTTCAGGACTTCAGAGGTAAACTTTGGTGAATGAAAGTTACTCTCTACTGCCACTAGATGGTAGACCATGTGAGGAAACCAAAGGAGG
Source organism: Mirounga leonina (assembly GCF_011800145.1). Lineage (NCBI taxonomy): Eukaryota > Metazoa > Chordata > Mammalia > Carnivora > Phocidae > Mirounga > Mirounga leonina. The sequence continues at coordinate 20,224,045 of NW_023270265.1, read as the reverse complement.
AAGCAAATAGGTTGAAAACCAAAGTTCAACTACAGGTTAAATGGAAATGACTGAAAAAGGAAAAGAAAGTCAAGTGATAAGCTTGGAAACTATCAACACAAATCTAGTCCCTCAAGGAATCACAACCTAGCAGGAAGACGAAATTTATTCAGGAGTGACTACAATCCATGACAGTAAGTGCCACAGGCAGTGAGTGGGTCTCGAACTTCAGTATACAGAAACCTCCCCTAGATTCCTGGGCCCTACTCCTGGCTCATTCTTTTACACGGTCCCTGGACCACACTTTGAAAACCACTGCTATAGGCAATAAATGTCAGAAAGATTGGGGAAAATGGCTTGTAGGGGGCTTAAAAAGAGTATATCATAGTTCCATAGCCATTTCAATCCTATTCCAGTATTCCCTTCAGAGCTATTGAAGAAGCCAGAAATCCTTAAGTCTAAACACTAGAAAAAAAAGTGGGGAAACACTTCCTAGACACTTCAGAGTCTAGAAAGAAGAGTTCAGAATGGGGCATGATATAATGATATAATAAGATCAACAGAATTGGAAAACCAGTGATAGGAGTTACGTAGTAAAATAGGTGACAGCTAGAATTCTAGGACAGCACTGTTCAATAGATATAATATGAGCCACATAATTAAAAATTTTCTAGTAGCAGGGAGCCTGGGTGGCTCAGTTGGTTAAACGACTGCCTTTGGCTCCGGTCATGATCCTGGGGTCCTGGGATTGAGCCCTGTGTCGGGCTCCCTGCTTAGCGGGGAGCCTGCTTCTCCCTCTCCCTCTGCCTGCTACTCTGCCTGCTTGTACTCTCTGTCTCTGCCTCTCTCTCTGTCAAATAAATAAATAAAGTCATTAAAAAAAAAAATTCTAGGGGCGCCTGGGTGGCCCAGTCGTTAAGCGTCTGCCTTCGGCTCAGGTCATGATCCCAGGGTCCTGGGATCGAGCCCCGCATCGGGCTCCCTGCTCAGCGGGAAGCCTGCTTCTCCCTCTCCCACTCCCCCTGCTTGTGTTCCCTCTTTTGCTCTCTCTCACTCTCTGTCAAATAAATAAATAAATAAATCTTAAAAAAATTCTAGCAGCAAAAAAAAAAATTCTAGTAGCCACATTAAAAAAATAAATAAAAAATAAATAAAGCGATTAGAGTAACAGTGTCCTGGGTGTATACAGCATATGCCAAAGCAAAATATATGAAAACAATGCAAAAGAGATGGGAAGGAGAAATTGGGAACATACTGTTATAAGGTCCTTTTATCACAGCTGAAATAGCAAATTACTTGGAAGTGTATTAACATTATTTAAAAATATGTATCATTAATCCTAGAAAAACTATTTTTAGAAAAGGTAACTTAAAAGTATAAATGATAAGAGGTGCCTGGGTAGCTCAGTCGGTTAAGTGTCTAACTCTTGGTTTTAGCTCAGGTCATGATCTCAGAGCCTGCTTAGGATTCTCTCCCTCTCCCACCCCCCCAACCCCCCACCGCCACTCTCATGCACGTTCTCTCTTAAAAAAACAAAAGGAAGAAAAAAAGTATAAATGATAAATCAATGGAAGAGATAAAATGAAAACATAAAAACACTCAACTTAAATTCAGAAAGGAATAAAAGGAAACAAAGCACAGAATATGCAACAAATAGAAAACAGCAAAATGGGAGATTTTAATCCAACTATACCAATACTTTAAATGAAAATGGTCTAAACACACCAGTTAAAAGTCATACATTGTTAAATGTGACGAAAAAGCAAGATCCAATTACATGTTATCTGCAAGAAATCCACTTTAAATATAAAGATGTAGGCCAAAAGTAAAGGGATGGAAGTACATTATATGCAAATAGCAATGAAAGGAAAGCTAAGTACTTATATTAGTTTCAGATATAGACTTCAGATTTCAGAACAAGGAAGATTATCAGGGATAAAATGGGACATTACATGATGATAAAGCAGTCAGTTCTCCAAGACATATCAACACTAAATGTGTATGCATCTAACAACAGAGCATCACATATATGCAGCAAAAACTGATAAAACTGATGAGAAATAGACAAATCTAAAATTGTAATTGGAGATTAACACCCCTCTCTTAGTAATTGATAGAACAAATAGGCAGAAACTCGGTAAGGATACAGATGACCCAAATAACACAATCAATAGACCTAATTGACCTGTATAGAACATTTCATCCATCAAAAGCAGAACACACATTTTTTTCATTTGGGTAGCACCAAACGAAGCATATTAGAATGCAAAGGCTCTGAAAGTAAAATTGTCTTTGGAACCAAAGCTCGCAAAACTGGGCCAGGGCCTTCACATTAAACCTAAACAAAAGTGAATGCCTGCCAAAAAAGAAAACTTAAATAGGATTCTGAATCTCCTAACATAATAATCAAAATGTTCAAGATACAATCAAAACCATTCTGGAAAATCACAACTTGAATGAGAAAAGACAACAGGTGCCAACATTGAGATAATTCAGATGTTGGAATAATCTGTCAAGGATTTTAAAGCAGCCATACAAAAATGTTTCAATGAGCAATTAAAACACTTTTGGAAAAAATAAAATCTTAGCAAAGGAATTAAGAGAGATAAAAAAAAAAGGAAATGAAAATTAAAAAACTGAAAAACCCAGTAACTGAAATAAAACACCTCATTGAATGGGTTCTACAGGTTAGAGATGGCAAAGGAACATGAAGACAGTTCATAAAATTTACTCAATCTGAACAACAAAGAGAAAATAAACTATAGCCTCAGAGACCTATGGGACCACAATAAAAGATCTAATTTGTGTCATCAAAGCCTACAAGCAGAGGAGAAAGAATATAGAGCTGAAAAACATTCAAATAATGGATGAAAATTTCCATAATTGGTGAGAGGCATAAGTGTACAGATTCAAGAAGCTGAGTAAATCCAAATAGGATAACCTCAAAAAATATATAAGACAACACAATATAATCAAACCTCCAAAAACTAAAGGCAAAGAAAAATATCTTGAAAGGAGCTACAGAGAAATTCCAATTAATTATGAAGGCCAACCCCAACTGAGGGACACTGTACTAAATAAATATTCTATGCTGTTGAAAAAGCAAAGGTCATAAAAGACAAACACTATGAAACTACTCCAGATTAAAGGAGATTCAAGAGACATGACAATCAAATGCAATGTGTGATCCTAGATTAAATCCTAGAGCAGGAAGAAAATCTTTTTCTTTTCTTATAAAGAACACCAGTGAGACAACTGGCAAAATTTGAATTAGGTCTGTAATACTAGGTAATAGAAGTTACCAATACTAATTTTCTGATTTAAAATAATTGTATTATGGTAATATAAGAGAATATCCTTATTTTTAGGAAATACAGACTGAAGTATTTAGGGGAAAGTGAGCATTATGGATGCAACCTATGCACAGCTAGTTCAGAAAAGATATCTATATGTAAAATATTAGAAGGGGCTGGGAAGAGAGAAAGGGAATGAGAATGAGAAAACAACCATAAAATGTTAAACGAGAAATCGGGTTGATAGTATTATTTGTACTGTTTGAAGCCGTCTATTCTGAAATAATTTCAGGCGGAGAAAAGTTAAAGAGAATTTTTTTTTTTAAGATTTTATTTATTATTTTTCAACAGAGAGAGAGAGACAGCGAGAGAGGGAACACAAGCAGGGGGAGTGGGAGAGAGAGAAACAGGCTTCCTGCCGAGCAGGTAGCCCGATGTGGGACTCGATCCCAGGATCCTGGGATCGCGACCTGAGCCGAAGGCAGACGCTTAACAACTGAGCCACCCAGGCGCCTGAAAAGTTAAAGAGAATTAAAAACTGCTTACTGTTCTGTATTTTCTTGGATGCTACTAAGTGGTTTCTGGATGTTTTCACACTTTTCCTCCAAGGCACAGAATCTCTCTGCCCAAAGATTGATTAACTGGCAAAGTTCCTATAAGAAAGGTGTGGGAGAGGAAGAGGTTGAAATTATGACACCTGAACTTTTCCTCTAATATTGACATGAAGTATTTTCCCATAGCTGAGAATTATACAAATTCTCAACGAGAGAACTTTAATTCCACTTCTCACCCATAGAGGAAAGCAGTGTAACTGATATTAAAAGGATAATATTAAAGGAATTTTTTAAAAAAGTAAACAATTAGCAAACTTTGCTATCTTAACTATTATTTAGTAACAAATTACTTTCAGTGTACCTCAAAACTAAGCAAATACACCAAGATGTCACCTTATGCTAGGAGAACCACTTTGACAGGTCTAGAGCACCAGTTGCTTCTTAACTGATAACACTACTAGAAAAGTAATGCTGATAATCTGATGGGTCAAGTAGTCCAAAAATAGTAGTAATTACTTAAGTTGAAAAATTTTACAAAATCTAGCTGGATCATATTAATAAAACATAATTTTACCTTTGCTCATACTTGGCATCTTTAAAAACAAGTTCTTTTCAGGCACACAACATGATAGGGATTTAAACTTACAAAATGAAGAAGCTACACTAAAGGCCAAGAAAGAGCTGAACATGCATCCAGCATTCTTATTCACTGTTCAGTCCATTAGGTCGACCAACATCTCTAAAATACACATCAGCTGACAATACATATCCAAGACTGACTATGAATAAAGTCTGTCAGTATTTTTACTCGTCTCAAAGTAGAGGAAAATGCAGGTATTATCAGATTTATCTACATGTAGACAGGTGTTCATAATTGTTTTGTTAGTGCTAACTTCAAGTTCTAGAATATCTGAGAAACAGCACACTTAAGAAATTGAACTTCTGTAAAGCCAAAGAAGTCAAATCATGTTAAAATACTTTTTGGATCATAGGTGTTTTGCTTGTTTTTAAACAGCTGCTTATCAATTTAAACATTTCCAAACAGCTAATATATAAAAAGCTGATCTACCTTAGAACATATACCTAAAAAGTTATAGACAGGTTGATGCAGAGGTATGAGAAACTGCTACAATTTCAAATTGCAAGAATATGTTCTAGAAACAGAGCAACTCAAAAGTGGATGCCTTTCAGGCACAAAAATCACCACTACTACTCTCAGAGGATCTAAATACTCTCATGTGCTTTCAAAGCCTTGGTTTCCTCATTAGAAAACTAGGCTAGTAATAGAACCTGTATCTATATTGATGACAGGAATAAGCACATAGTGAGTGGCTCAGGAAATGTTAACTATTAGTTTTACTATTTTGATGTTAATCCTTTCTCCAAAAAGTTTCATGCTTATCAATTACGGAAACAAATACTCTTACTTCAAAGTTGCTTTAACTCTTGCCTAAAAATCTTGGATTTGTTTCCTTTCTCATTTTGGATGACATGGATATGAATTCCCCCTCCCTTACTTCCAAAGAAAAAGAAACCTCTATTACTCACTAAATCATGTCAATAGTTTTATTGACCAAAGAGTTCTGTCATGTAATAATTAGCCTCATTTAATAAAACTTTACACACTCATTACCTCAGGCCTTAAGAATATGAGGAGTTGTTTTCCATATATCTGATCTTTACAGATTATGACTTCCCTGGTTTGGAGGTTTGGTTTTGGTCATGAACTGAGAAACAGCTTACATGGAGGAAGGTAGGTCATGAATTACATTTACAATCAATTAAAATTAAGAATTGTATTAATTGGGGCAGCTGGGTGGCTCAGTCGGTTAAGCATCCGACTCTTGGTTTTAGCGCAGGTCATGATCTCAGGGTCATGAGATAGAGCCCTGCATGGAACCCAGTGTGGAGCCTGCTTAAGATTCTCTCTCACCCTCTCCCTCTGCCTCTGCCCTTTCCCCCACCATAGGCATCCATGCACTCTCTCTCTCTCTCTCGCTCTTTCAAAAAACACACAAAAAAAGAATTGTATTCATTTGCTATAATCTAAATGTCTGACATCAATGAGACAGAAATAGTAAGAGACAGGATACAGTTTCTGAAAGAGAATAACTATCCATGTTACCCAAGGAAAAAAACAATTTATCAAGTTATATTGCAGATACATATTCATTGTAAATACTAGAACCATTTTCTTCTAATTGCACTGCCAAAAGTTTCTCTAGCTTCATCTTTCATCTTGGTATGATGAAAGGACGGTCTTGTCTTTATTCTTAAGATTTTATTATTTATTTGAGAGAGAGAGAGAGAGCTTGAGCAGGGAGAGGGGCAGAGGGAGAGGGAGAGGGAGAGAGAGAATCTCAAGGAGACTCCCCTATGAGTGCAGAGCCTGACGCGGGGCTCAATTTCACAACCATGAGATCATGACTTGAGCCGAAATCAGGAGTTGGACACTGAATTGCCTGAGCCGCCCAGGTGCCCCTCCTGTTTGTCTTATACTGCTTTAGCACAGGGTCCTAAATGTAGCAAATCCTAAAATATTAACTGGTCAAGAAAGGTATTCTTAATTATTTTGTATTAATTATTGTTATAAGCAAGAGTGGCTATGGCATTTTCAGGTTTCTAAATTAGTTCTACTAATTAGATTAGTATTAGCATTCAGATTACATAACAGGGATTATCAAGTTAAAGGTTATAAAACTTCCTTTTTATGCTCCCCAAATCACCTAAATGAGATACCTGTGAATGGATTTTTTTAATTGTCTTCAGGTCTTCAGTTAAGTTTTCACATAGCTTCTGTGATTCAGCCAAGGAAGAAATTGTATTTTCTTGTAGTTCATGTAGCTTATTACACAGTGTACTGAGAAAGCTATCCATTTCGTTTTTCTGATCTTCTATCTTTGAAGGAAAAAGTTAGTTTCTTTCTTTTAATTAAAAAAACATATTTTAGTTTCTTTCTTTCTTTGTTGAACACATACAAAATAGAACACATCCAAGCAAGAAAACAGTATGCAGAGAAAAGTCTTCCCTCTCCAGCCCCTGGAACCCCAGTTCCACTCTCACCTCTGAGAGAAGATTGCTATCCTTTTTAAACACTTCCAGAGATATTTTATGCATATTTAGGCAGATGTGCATGCATATGCATGTATACACGAATATGCACATCTTCCTCACCCACTCATGGTAGCATGCTATATATATATATGCTATTATGTGAACACACACTTATCTTGAAGATCATTCTCTCATTTTTCTTAGCCAGGATTTTGTTGATCACATCAATGGCAGTGAGCATCCTATCTCCTCTCTCCTCCAGATTCCACCTCATAACCCATGGCTTTGCATGTATACAGATGTGGCCATAGATATATAAAATTTCTTTCTTAAAAAACAATATGATTTTGAGAAATTAAGAACATAACACTTGTTACCTTACTAGCCACTGTCAATGAAGTCTTGAAAAGATGCTTTAGTTGACTGTTGATTTTCAGTATAAACACCATCGTGGGGGATAAAACTGTTTCCAGTGAATTTAGAAGGTCAGTCTTAAGTACATCCTGGTTAAAAAGAATATTTTCACTTCCATAAACCTGGTTGGTTAAATGACAGTATCTTAAAATACTTTGTTAACACATGCATAGTAAAATCCTAAGTTTCCATTCTCTAATCTTTATAGCCTATAGAGCCTATTTGTTTCTAGAGTTTATATTCACGTTACTTATTCTACCTACAGTAATTAAGAAATGGTCACGTAGCGTTCAACAGATTCTTTTTTTTCTTTTTTAAAGATTTTATTTATTTATTTATTTGAGAGAGAGAGAGAGCGAGAGAGAGAGAGAAACAGCATGAGAGGGGATAGGGTCAGAGGGAGAAGCAGGTTCCCTGCTGAGCCGGGAGCCCGATGTGGGACTCGATCCCAGGACTCCGGGATCATGACCTGAGCCGAAGGCAGTCGCTTAACCAACTGAGCCACCCAGGCGCCCTGTTCAACAGATTCTTAACAGTCTAATGCAATAGAAGTCCAAAGAATTCAGAAGAGGGGAAAACGACAATCATTTGATAAGATTTCAGCACTGCAAATAAAGGGAATTAAAAAAAAAAAACTGGTTAAGTACATTTTAACAAAAGAAATTTCAAATAAGTCAGAAAGGCTGAAACCAAATAGCCTTCAAAGGTAGGCTCTGAGCTGGAAGTATTAAACTCTTAAGACCTGGTGACTTATATCCTATTGTAGCTGAAGAACTTGTCAAGGTTCTTGTTCTTGTCGAGGTATATACGGAGTTGAGAATGTAGATTGGGATTTTTTTTTTTTTTTTTTTTTGGATTGGTAATTTTTACAAAAAAGGAAAAAACTGTGACCTTAAGTTCCCTTCACTTGGGAAGGGTGAGGAACTCTAACAGAAACAATTAGTGAGGAATGAAAGGAAAAGCTAGTGGCGTTCTTTGGGAAAGAAAAGCTATCATCATTTCAACTCATTCTGTGGGAGAAGCAGTCATCTCTCTTGACTCCAGCAGTGTTTACAAGGTGGCAGAGAACTTGGTAGAAAGACCTCAATAAATACAGTCTTGCATTTAGTGCATAAATCAATTTCCTAAAAGTACCAACTGAGCCTCTATTAACTTTGTCAAATTTGGGTGACTGAAGAAATCTATCAAAAAGTGTCATATAAGCACTGCATCTAGGCAGTGTCAACTAACATTTGTAGTTATTTACTTGGAAAGTGTTCAACAAATATTGTTAGACTCAAAAGGGGAGGCAGAGAGCCTATGTAAAGAAGAAAACAAGAGATATAGCCAAGGACTTCCTGGGCAAATCATACAATTACAGAACAAAGAGTATTATTCAAATCAGCTCTGAAGGAGGTAATACTAGTGTAATTGGATGAGTGGCTTCTGTAGAACTATGAAAAGGAGCCTTACAGTTAAGAAGGGCTTGATCACACAGATCTGACCCCATAAATTGTCATATGTGTTCCTAGAATTCTAGCAGTTTTTTTTCTTGCACTTCTTGGTATTACCATAATTTTAAAATTAACCAGCTTATATCCCCTCTGGTTGGGTCAACTTTAACATCAGCATTACCATTCCAGAACCCTTGAGGAAAAGATGATTTACCAATTTCTGAGCCAACCACCAACTCGTGGGTCCCCTGAATTCATCTGGTGCTAAACCTGTCCTTTCTAATTATTAGGCTTATTAACTCCTGCTCTTAATGTTACAAGATGTTAGTGAAAAAAGTTTCAAAGGTTGGTTATATGCATTTGGAAGTTAATCTTTCTGGGAGAAAAAAACAGTGGAGAGATTTGCTTTTAAAAATATAAATCTCGGGGGCGCCTGGGTGGCTCAGTCAGTTAAGCGACTGCCCTTCAGCTCAGGTCATGATCCAGGGGATCCCGCGTCCAGCTCCTTGCCTAGCTGGGAGCCTGCTTCTCCCTCTGTCTGCCGCTCCCCCTGCTTGCGCCGTCTCTCTCTCTGACAAATAAATCTTTAAAAAAGATAAAATAAAATAAAAATCATATTTTAAAAAAAAATTTTAAAAGAAATATATATCTGGGGGCGCCTGGGTGGCTCACTCGGTTAAGCATCTGCCTTTGGCTCAAGTCATGATCCCAGGATCCTGGGATCAAGCCCTGCATCAGGCTTCCTGCTCAACGGGGAGTCTGCTTTTCCCTCTCCCTCTACCCCTCCTCCCTCTCCCTCTGTCCCTCCTCCCCACTGTGCTCTCTCAAAGGCGCACTGTTTCTTTCTCAAATAAAAACAAAAATGTTAAAAATAAATCTTTCACAAATAAATAAAAATAAAAATCTTAAAAAAAAAATATATATATATATATATATAAAATCTGGGGCACCTGGGTGGCTCAATCAATTAAGATTCTGCCTTTGGCTCAGGTCACGATCCCAGTCCCGGGATTGAGTCCCACTTCAGGCTCCCCTCTCAGGAGGGAGTCTGCTTCTCCCTCTGCCCTTCACCCAGCTCATGCTCGCTCTCAAATAAATAAAATCTTTAAAATATATATATATATATATATAAATCTACTCTTAAAGTGATGTTTATAACCATGTCTTGTAAAACTTAAAATGAAAGAAGCAGTTAACATTGTTTTTGAAGACTTAGCAAAGTAACACTTGAAAAATACTTTAAGAGATTTACTAACAATCAACGTCTGAAGTACAGTTTTACTTTCTGCTGCTAATGATTGTTCTTTTAATATCCTATTAGAAATCTGAGAAACACGTATAGACACATTTCCTGGAACAGATGTGAGAGATCCAAGTGCTGTTGTAGTAATTGTGTCTAATGCAGAGACACTGGAAGACAGCAGGTTACCTATACCAAAAAGAAAAAAGATACAAACTTTGACATAAATATACTAATACATGTGAAGTACTTTAAAGAGGTTGAGAAAATTATATCCTTGTGGAAATTTGTAATAACAAGTAAGCTTAAAATAATTGGCTCATTACATCAGCTAGGAAACATTTCAAATATAAATTATTTATGTTCTAGAGTATTCTGCAAGCACATGTCATATTTGTCAGTTTATCAGACCCATCACTATAGTTCACAGTAAACCAAGAATCATTGTGATCTCCAGTTACAGGTAATCACGGTATTATAATAGGTAAAAGAGGTTATAAAATTAATAAATCAAGCTTAAGAGTGGTTGGCTTATAGCAACTAGACTCTAGGTGATTTTTACAAATTTTGACATTTCTGTATCTTACACGTTTTCTATAGTGAAGATAATACTTTCGCATTAAAAAACTAATATTTAAGAGTTTTTTCTCTGGGCACCTAGGTGGCTCAGATGGTTAAGCCTCTGCCTTCCTGGGATCGAGCTCTGCGTCAGGCTTCCTGCTCAGCAGTGAGTCTGTTTCTCCCTCTCCCTCTGCCCCACCACCTGCTTGTGCTTGCTCGCTCTCTTGCTCTCTCAAATAAATAAAATCTTAAAAAAAAAAAAGTTTTTTTCCCCTAAATGAAGATAACAAACAATGGGTGTGGTTGAACTTACTTTATAGAAAACAGGGAAAAAAAAAACCAAACCCAGCTAAGATTTGTTTTAATTCAAAGGCAGTAAAAGATAATCCCTAGTCTGACAGATGTGCACTGGAGGGGACTAGTGACATGGTCCCCTGAGTTTTTTAAGATAGTAAATGATCAGTTTTGAAATTAGTCTCACACTAATCACACAAAGACTAATTAGAAATGCTTGAACTTACCAAACAAAGTCTTGTGAGTCTCTAGCATGGCCTTCTGTTTTGAGCTGCTATCCTTAATTAATTCTTCCATATTACTAAACAGACTATTCAGGTTTTTGCCAAAAATATCCTGAGCTTCTGCATTGTGCTGATCAATTGCCTTCTTACGATCCAGTTTGGAATGGAGACCAGATACATCTTTTGTAGTTTCTTCAACTGTGGTAAGCAACTATACATGATTTTTTAAAATAAATGTTGTTAAGATGGATATGACAAAACAGTCTAATGAAAATATCTGTGCTACATAAAGATTTCTCCTGATGAGGACTAGTAAGTTTTAGATATTGTATCAGAACACATTTTCAATTCATGCCAATTTATCCAGTTGCCCAGGAATTTCCCCTCATCTAGCAAGGAAAAGGGATTTTGCCAACCTAATATAGTAATTATGCTTCCTCATAAATTTTTCTATTATGTGTTACTATTTCCTCTAACATGCACCTAATAAACAATTCTTTCACCATCTCCCACCATTAGAAGGTGCTAAATTCTTTATGACTGATTAGTTCCAATCATGACCAAAGGGGAAAGTACTGCATCATTGTTCTCAATGTCCCCAAAGTACATTAAAATTATTTTCTTTTTACAAAACTTCAGGAATGGTTTTTTCCTTAAGTCGGAAACTCTAGTGAGGAAAATTCAGATGAAATAGTAAAATAATGTTCTTTAAATTGACAGAAATATCATTTGGGGTGGATAAATAGAATTTCACGGTTAATGCTTAAGCAAAGAAAGTTACTTCTACCCATTCTCTAATTTCTTTAATGCAAGTACAAATCAAAACAAAAGACAAACCCTGCTGGCAGCATCATGAAGTTTCTCCTCAGTACTTTCCAAAGCTGATGTAATATACTCTTCTTCAACAAGTTGTAATTTAGTTTCTTGTAAATGTTTTTGAGTGGTTTCAAGTTCCTGTGTCTTATTTTGCAGGTCAGACTTACACTGGTCAAGTTCATTTTTATTGTCCATAAATAACTCTGTAACCTAAATATAACATTTAAACATTTTTTAAGATTTACAAAATGCTGAACTGGTTGGTGAAACACCTGGCTAGTCCATAATATAATAGAAGAATCAAACAAATTATTTCCATGCAAAAGCTGTGACAAGTTGTTAACAAGTCACCAGGTAGGTTAGCGCATTTTATATGTTATCTGGTCTCTTCCTGTAAATTCATTAAAATTTTCGAGATTAAATGCCAGGTCTAGTGTAGTGGTGTTAGTTCTTCAGGTCCCTTTCAACACTGACAATGTGAGGGTGGCATAGAAAGGTCACGTCTCTCCACCTTAGTTACTCAACATCTGGTTTCTCCTAACATCTGCATTCCCTCATATGATACACACGGTAATGAAAATGTCTCAGCATTATTTAGCTTTAACAATAAAACCGCACAATTCAGTTAATTTCTCATAATGCTGCCTTAATGTGTTTAAAATAGAGTTTCTTCATCGTTGATTACAGTAAAATTATGATACAACTTATTTTTAGTATAAGAGTCAGCAAGAAAAAAAAAAATCTTAAAAAATATTGGGGGGGGGGGCCGCCTGGCTGGCCCAGTTGGTAGGGCATGTGACTCTTGATGTCAGAGTTGTGAGTTCAAGCCCCATGTTGGGCATGAAGCCTATTTAAAAAAAAAACAGTGGCTTGTCTGAACTGAGACATACAGATGAAGCACACATGGGATTTCAAAGACTTAGTACAAATTAAAAGGATGTTATAAAAGGCGGGGGGTGGTGCCTGGCTGGCTCAGTCAGTAGAGCATGAGATTCCTGATCTCAGGGTTTCGGGGATGTTAAGTTCAAGCCCCACACTGGGTGTAGACATTACTTAAAAATAAAAAATCTTTAGGGGCACCTGGCTGGCTCAATCAGTGGAGCATGCAACTCTTTAATCTCAGGGTTATAAATTCAAGCCCCATGTTGGGTGTAGAGATTACTTAGAAAAAATAAAATCTTTAAAAAATAAAAATAAACTAAAAATCTTAAAAAAATATCAGGTCCCTCAAGTTCTGAAATTTTCTTTTAATATTCCCTTTTAATGTAACATACAATACTGTTGTGTTTTGGGGTTTTTTCATTCAATAGGTTTTAAATGCTTACCCTATTTAGCTCCTCCTCAATGGCACCAATTTTTTCAATCAATTCTACAATCTGTTCTTCTTGAACAGTTAGTTTTCCACTCATGGCTCTAAAATAAAGTTTAATGAGTTTAACAGTTAATATTTTTTCCTAATTCCTTTAAAACTTATTCTAACAAAACTGTGAGAGTTACACATCATCTCTACCATTTATCACTATGATAATGATGCCTAAATATCAATAAGTAATAAATACAAATTATAAAAAACAAATGTATTCCTTGTTCTTGTCTTATAAATGGACTATTCTTCTTGCGACCTCCATTTCGAAACTGAGAATCCCTACCTATGAGGGGAAAAAAGCATGTGTATATATAAAATTTGAGAAGCTACCAAGCTGACAAAGGACTATAACTCACAAAGTAAAGATGAGGAGGGATACAACCTAAGCGTCTGCAATCAGGAATATGGAGTATAAATAGGACCCACAGAATCCAGGAAAGGCTTGGGACTTAAAGGCATCAGGTGTCACAGGAGGAGGGGGTGAGATAAGGGGCAAAATGGGAGAAGTGAGTTAAAGTATATATACAAAGCAATTATACCTCCTACCCCCTGCACACATACCCCAATATGCACCCCAACACACACCACCACTGATGTTTTACTAAAGTTATGCAAGAGATAATGAGTGGGGAAAACAAGTGAAAAATACATGGGACCTCTCTGTATTTTTCTTGCAACTTCATGTCAATCTATAATTATTTAAAATTAAAGCCATATAAAAATTTTTAACTGTTTGATAACTACCTGTTAATGTCAAAAGAAAAAGAAGCATTTATAGGAAGCACTAGATATAAAGATTTTAGTTACTGTCACATAAGTAAATTTTACTTCAAACACCTTGCTATCAGGAAATGATTATTCTTGGAAATTAATTTCCACATCCAAGGTCTTACCTAAAATTTTCTTCAGAAATGTACACCCCATTTTTCTCACGGGCTGCAGCAAGATCTCGTTTCAGACGCTCTATCTCTTCTGTATATTCCTACACAAGAAGAACATTGTAGGTGTCAATTTAGCATTTAACTTTTTGTTCATTCATTTTGGGGAGGATATTTAACAAATAAAACATGTACTTCGCCCTTTTATGTTTTTTAAAGCATGAAAAATAAAAGTCATAATCATACTTTTCATTCAATATTAACCTGTTTAGAATAGAGTCTTTCAATAGCTTAAATAAATAAATTCTTTAAAAAAAAAGGGCCATATATAGAAGATAAACTACAGACTAGGAGAAAATGACTGCAAACCACATTTGTGACAAAGGACTAGTATCTGAAACATTAAGAACTTTCAAACCACAATAATTTTTAAAAATCCAATTAGCAGGGAGCCTGGCTGGCTCAGTGGAGCATGCGATTCTTGATCTCCAGGTTGTGGGTTCAAGTCCCACACTGGGTGTAGAGATTACTTAAAAATAAAATAAATTCTTTTTTTTTTTTTAAGAGGTGGGGGGCAGAGGGAGAGGGAGACAGAGATCTTAAGCAGGCTCCACACCCATCTCAGAGCCTGACTCGGGCTCGATCTCATGACTCTGCGACTGAGGTCACGACCTGAGCCAAAATCAAGTTAGACGCCCAACCAACTGACCCACCCAGGCAGCTCCACCAAAGATTTATTTATTTATTTGAGAGAGAGACAGAGAGAGAGCGCAGAGTCAGAGGGAGACAAGCAGACCTACGTGAGGCTTAATCCGAGGACCCTGAGATCATGACCTGAGCCAAAATCAAGAGTCAGATGCTTAACCAACTGAGCCACCCAGGCGCCCTGAAACTTTTTTTAATAAAAACATTAAAAACCCAATTAGAAAATGGGCCTAAAGACATGAATAGACATTTCACCAAAGAGGATATGCAAATAGCAAATAAGCACATGAAGAGATGCTCAACACCATTAGCCATTAGAGAAATGCAAGTTAAAACCACAGTGAGATATTTAGCACCTATTATACTCATCATAATACCTAAAATAAAAAATAGTTACAACACCAAATGCTGGTGAATATGTGGAGTAACTAGATCACTCCTATATTGCTAGTGGAAATATAAAATGGTACAGCCACTCTGGAAAACAGCTTTGCAGTTCTTTAAAAAAACTAAATATTCAATTACCATACCCAATAACTTACACTCTTAGGCAATCATTCCAGAAAAGTGAAAATTTATGTTTACACAGATACCTATAACCAAAATGTTCACAGCAGTTCTACTTGTAATTGTGAAAAACTGAAATCAGCCCATATGTCATTCAACAGGTAAATGGTTACACAAACTATATGTATGATATATACATACCACGGAATACTACTTAGCACTCAAAAGGAAAGATCTATCAATGTGCGCAACTCAGGTGAACCTCCAGAAAATTCTGCTGAGTAGTAGTGAAAAATGCAATCTCGAAAGTTTACATACTGTATGATTCTATTCAATAACATTTTTGAAATGGCAAGAGTTTATTTTATTTTATTTTTTTTAGGGTTTTCTTTCTTTCTTTTTTTTTTTTTTTCCAGATTTTATTAATTTGACAGAGACACAGCAAGAGAGGGAACACAAGCAGGGGGAGTGGGAGAGGGAGAAGCGGGCTTCCCGCTGAGCAGGGAGTCCGATGCGGGGCTCGATCCCAGGATCCTGGGATCATGACCTGAGCCAAAGGCAGACGCTTAACAGCTGAGCTACCCAGGCGCCCCGAAATGGCAAGAGTTTAGATATAGAGCACAGATTAATGGATACCAGAGATTAGGGAGGGGAAGTGAGAGTGGGAAAGAAGTGATTATAAAAAGGCAATATGAGGGGCGCCTGGGTGGCTCAGTCGGTTAATTGTCTGCCTTCGGCTCAGATCATGATCCCAGGGTCCTGGGATCGAGCCCCGCATCGGGCTCCCTGCCCAGCGGGAAGCCTGCTTCTCCCTCTACCACTCTCCCTGCTTGTGTTCCCTCTCTCGCTCTGTCTCTCTCTGTCAAATAAATAAACAAAATCTTAAAAAAAAAAAAAAGGCAATAGGAGGGACCCCTGTGGTGATAGAACTGCTCAGTATCTTAACTGTGGTGGTTGATGCACAAACCTACACATGTGACAAAATTGTATAGAACTAAATACACACACATAAATGAGTACAAGGAGAACTAAGGAATAAGATGAATGGACTGTGTTATTAATGTCAATATCCCTGTGGTGATACTTTACTGTAGTTTAACAAAATGTGTTAAGGATCTTTCTGTATTATTTCTCTCAATTATCTCAATGAAAACTTCAATTAAAAAAAAAATAAAATTGGGGCACCTGGGTGGCTCAGTCGTTAAGCATCTGCCTTCGGCTCAGGTCATGATCCCAGGGTCCTGGGATCGAGCCCCGCATCGGGCTTCCTGCTCGGCAGGAAGCCCGCTTCTCCCTCTCCCACTCCCCCTGCTTGTGTTCCCTCTCTCACTGTCTCTCTCTCTGTCAAATAAATAAATAAATAAAATCCTTTTAAAAAATAAATAAATAAATAAAATAAAATAAACCACTAAGAAAAGGAAGACAAGCCAGACTGGGAGGAAATATTTACAAATCATCTCATAAAGGCTTATAGCTGAAAGATATGAACAACTCTTTACTACTTAATAATAAGGGATGCCTGGGTGGCTCAGTCGGTTAAGCGTCTGCATTTGGCTCAGGTCATGATCCCAGGGTCCTGGGATTGAGCCCCCCGGGACTGAGCCCCCCATGAGGGATCCCTGCTCAGCAGGAAGCCTGCTTCTCCCTTTCCCTCTCCCCCCATGGCTCGTACTCTCTTTCTCACTATCTCAAATAAATAAATAAAATCTTAAAAAAAACCCCAAAACTTAATAAGAACACCAACTAAAAATTAGGCAAAGAATTTGGATAGACTTTTCACAAAAAAGATATACAAATGGATAATAAGCATGTGAAAAGATGCTCATTTTCATTATTCATTAGGGGAATGCTAATTAAAACCACACTGAGGGTACAATTATACACTTATTAGAATGGCTAACATTAAAAAGACAGACTATAACAAGTGTTGGAGAGGATGTGGAGAAACTGGAACCTTCACACATTCACTGCTGATGAAAATTTAAAGTGGTACAGCCACTGTGGAAAGCAGTTTCTAAAAGAGTTAAACATAAACTTATTAAGCAACACAGAAATTAAACTGCTAGGTATCTACCTAAGAAGACTGCAAATACATCAACACAAAGACTTATATGCTAATGTTCATAGCAGCATTACTGGAAATAATCCAAATGTTCATTGGCTGGTGAATGGATAAACACAATGTGTTATTATCCATTTAATGGAATACCATTTGGCAACAGAAAGAAAGAGTATTGATACATGCTACAACATAGATGAAGCCCCAATGTTATGCTAAGTGAAAGAAGTCAGATGCAAAAAATCAAATATTGCATGATTCCATTTAAGAAATGTCTGGAAAGGGCAAATCTACAGACAAAAAGTACATCAGTGGCTGGTTGACTGTTTGCAAAGGGGCAAAGGGGAACTATATAGTGAAAGAAATTTCCTAAGTAGATTATAGTGATGTTGAACAGCTCTATAAATGTACTAAAAATCATTGCATTGTAGGCTTACAATGGAGGAGTCTTATGGAAATTATACCCTAATACCACATTAATGTATGGTGATTATACACTAAAGCTACAAATAAATAAATTTTGTAAATGTAAATAATTGCAAATTTTGCTGACTTGATAGAGGTGGTAAAGTCACCATATTAGCATTAGAAAAAACCATTTTAATATATTAGGTAATTAATTAAAATCATTAGATGAAAAGCCTTACCACAAGCAATTGAACAAATCTTTTAACAATTACCAAAATTCACAATTACCTTAATAAGAGCTCTTTTGGTGAGTTTCTGGTTAACTTCAGGCTTATTTAGTATGTTCTTTGCTCTATGAGCATATTCCAATGTACTCAGAGTTTCCTGTGAAGAAAATGCCAATTACCAAAGATATTACAAGAATAATGTAGTTCTATTATATAAAATGTACTGTAAAATAACTTACAAGAAAAAAAATAACTTACAAGAAATAATTTATGGTTGTATCTAACCTAAAAATCTATCATCCACTAGGACCACTATACCCTAAGAATTTTTTACTTCAGTCTTCACACTCAATGAATCCCATCAGCTGATGAATAAACAAAACATCCTATATCCATACAATGGAAAATTACTCACCTACAAAAAAGAATGAAGCATGGATACATGCTAACCACATGGATGAACACTGAAAACATGCTAGGTGTAAGAAGCCAGTCACAAAAGAACACTTATTGCATAATTGCATTTACACGAAATGTCCAGACTAGGCAAATCTATAGATTAAAAAGGTAGGGTGGGGCACCTGGGTGGCTCAGTTGGTTAAACGTCTGCCTTAGGCTCAGGTCATGATCTCAGGGTCCTGGGATCTAGCCTCACATCGGGCTCTCTGCTCATTGGGGAGTCTGCTTCTCCCTCTCCCTTTGCACCCTCCCTTCCCAGCCCCCCTCCCCACCGCTTGTGCATGCACTTTCTCTCAAATAAAGAAATAAAATCTTAAAAAAAAAAAAAAAAAAAGAAAAATATTTTAAAGTAGGTTAGTAGTGACCTAGGGCTGGGAGTGAGGGCAAATGGAGAGTGATTCCTAATGGGTTACAAGGTTTCTTTCTGGGGTAATGAAAATGCTCTAAACAGACTTTAGTGTTGGTTGCACAGCTCAGCAAATATATTAAAATCATCGAATTACATACTTTTTTTTTAAAAGATTTTATTTATTTTTTTGACAGAGAGACAGTGAGAGAGGGAACACAAGCAGGGGGAGTGGGAGAGGGAGAAGCAGGCCTCCCGCTGAGCAGGGAGCCTGATGTGGGACTCGATCCCAGGACCCTGGGATCGTGACCTGAGCCGAAGGCAGACGCTTTACGACTGAGCCACCCAGGCGCCCCTCGAATTACATATTTTTAATGGGTGAATTTAATGGTATGTGAATTACATCTCGGTAAAGATGTTTTTTAAAATGAAAGGAGAGTTAGAGACCTTATAAAACCTTTTGTAACTCCATTTAAAGGAAACAATCATAATAAGAGATTTCACCATCTTTTTTGCTTCTCTTGGTTTTACCACCTGTTCTCACACATCCAACCCATCTTCAGTGCCCTCTAAGAGCTTCTACAACACTAGCATTCACTTAACCCACTTTTAAGTCCTCATTTAAATCTCTGTAACCTGCCCCCCATCAGGCTCCCTGTTCAGCAGGCAGTCTGCTTCTCCCTCTCCCTCTCCCCCCCACTCATTCTCTCTCTCAAATAAATAAAATCTTAAAAAAAAAAAAAAAAAAAAATCTCCATACCCCATGTAACCACGCACTGCTAATGACCACAGCAATTTCTTTTGAAGACTGTGTGGGAAAAGCCATTAAGTAATTGGCTTTTTAAGATTAAAAACTCTGCCAGGAAGGAGAAAGACAATTTTTTCAGTGGTGTCCTCCTCTATGTCCATGTGTAATATCCCGATTCTTTTACTCTTGCTTAGAATGAATGAAGCCAATTAATGAACTTTTTAAATATGTGATAAAAAAGTAAAATAAATTATGTGATAGCTAAATAATAATTACACCTACTACACTTGCAGATACCTATTAAAGGGCTTACCTCAAGATTGAGAGATGCAGGAGAAATTGTTGCAATTATAGATGTTCTTGTACGTCCCCCAAGAGAATCCTGGAGGATTCTAGTTAGTTTAGATTCTCGATAAGGAACATGAGGTGTTCTTTCTACAAGAGCAGTAATAACCCTTCCCAAAGTCAAAAGGGATTGATTGATATTTCCAGCTTCCCGGGCTCTCTTGTCAACTGCTCCAGAACGGCCAATGTTCTCACTTCCCGCAAGATCAACCTTGAATTTCGAAAATAAAAGTAGGCTGTTAGTTCCACTGGATCTGGACACAAAGACTTTCATTCTCAAATATAATATATTAAATAGCTAGCAAAATAATTTTTTTATAATTAACAATCCACTACAAAGCTAATTACCTAGTGACTTCAAAACTATTGTCTAGAAGTACAGATTTCAAGCTGCTCCGAGGTGGTCAAGAATGAAACAGTTGAGGGGGCCTGAGTGGCTCAGTCCATTAAGCATCCAACTCTTAATTTTGGCTCAGGTCATGATCTCAGGGTCACGAGATCAAGCCCCATGTTCAGCTCCTCGCTCAGCCAGAATTCTGCTTGAGATTCTCTCTCCCTCTCTCTGCCCCTCTCTCCTCTCTAAAATAAATCAATGTTAAAAATAAATAAAAGATTCTCTCTTTCCCTCTCCCTCTGCTCCTGCAACCTCTCTCTCCCTCTCAAAAAAAAAAAGAATGAAACAGTTGAAAAGAACTACCATATGATCCAGCAATCCCACTTCTAGGTATATTATCCAAGGGAAATGAAATCAGTATCTCAAAGAGATATCTGCACTCCCACGTTCAATGCATTATTCACAATAGCAAAGATATGGAAACTGTGTCAGCTGATGAATGAAGGGAGAAGAAAGGGGGGTGCCTGGGTGGCTCAGTCGTTAAGCCTCTGCCTTTGGCTCAGGTCATGACCCTAGGGTCCCGGGAGAGAGCCCCGTGTCAGGCTCCCTGCTCTGTGGGAGGCCTGCTTCTCCCTCTCCCGCTCCCCCTGCTTGTGTTCCCTCTCTCGCTGTGTCTCTCTCTATCAAATAAATAAATAAAATCATAAAAAAAAAAAAGAATATAGAGAAGATATGGTATACATATACAACGGAATATATTTATTTAGCCATGAGAGAGAAGGAAATCCTGCCATTTGTAACAACATGGATGAACCTAGAAGATGTAATGCAAAGTGAAATAAGCCAGACAGAGAAGGACAAATACTATATGATCTCTCTTTTGTGTAGAATTGAGGAGGTGGGTGGGGAGAAGGAAAGTTCACTGAAATGGAGAGAATGACGGTTACCAGGAGCAGGGGAATGGGGGAGAAGCAGATGCTGGTCAAAGCGTATAAGCCTTCAGTTATAAGATGAATAAACTCTGGGGATCTAATGTACACTATGGTGACGACAGTTAATAACACTATACTGAAATTTGCTAAGAGTAGACCTAAACATTCTTACAGCAGCCCCCCCAAAAGTAACTATGTGAGGTGAAGGATATGTTAATTAACCTGATTATGGTACTCATTTCTCAAAGTGAACATATATCAAATCATCACATTGTACACTTTAAATATATAATTTTATTTGTCAATTATACCTCAATAATGCTGGAGGGAAAAAAAAAAGAATGAAACTAGTATTAAGGTAGATACTTACCAAGTTCAACTTTCCAATTTTAACAAGCTCCTCTCCATCAATTGTAGTTTCTTTCATATGTATTGTAACAGAGAAAACTGAGTGGGAACGACTAGAAAATGAGATCAGACAGTCCAGTCATTATAATGTAAAACATTATTTGTTTTCTATAAAATATTAAAAAGAGCAAAGAAAGATCAAACTCAGGGCGCCTGGGTGGCTCAGTTGGTTAAGCGACTGCCTTCAGCTCGGGTCATGATCTCAGGGTCCTGGGATCAAGCCCCGCATCGGGCTCCCTGCTCGGCGGGAAGCCTGCTTCTCTCTTTCCTACTCCCCCTGCTTGTGTTCCCTCTCTCGCTGTGTCTCTCTCTGTCAAATAAATAAATAAAATCTTTAAAAAAAAAAAAAAGAAAGATCAAACTCCACAAGGCAGAGAAAGATAGTATCAGACAGGAGACATTAATAAGATTTTGGAAGACAGAGGGTAGGTAGGACAATGCTTAGGTTTTTGCTTTCTTGTACTTGCTGCCTCCAAAGGGGACCCCAAAAAGAAACTACCTGTAAACACCCTAAAAGACTTAGAAACTAGAATCCTCAAGACCTCTAAAAGCTGGATGTGGGGTCGGTTTGGGACAGTTGCCTGGTATGTCAGAGGAGAAGGCTTGCAATCAATCTTCTTATTTATAAGAATCTCTTGAAATATGTCATTACCATAAATTCAAACAGTACCACACAAGTCATCAGATTACTTGCTTTCAATGTCAATTGTTGTAAAAATATATTGCTCTGCTTTGAGAATGTCATCAGAGATAGTTAACACCCTCTCTTGAAAAGCAAATGGTAAATAGCAATGATTACTGAAATACTACAAGGTAATCACCACTAGACCATAAAGTGTTCCAATGTCTATCTTATATTATATATTGACATTCAGTTTTTATCTGAGGGATACAAAAGTTATATAGACAACCAAAGACCTCTTTTATTCCTGTATCAATGACATTTGGTGAACATTCCTATGTTTGTTAATGTCATTGATGATTAGTGAGGAATATGATAATTTTTAATTTTCTTATTTGCACTTTTCATGTTACTTGGAAAGTTTTATAGTAAGCATCATATTTTATTTATTATTTAAAGTTACAGAAAAGGGGAAGGGCACAGGAAAAATATAAAGAAACTATAAATCTGAATTCAATATATATTTCATATTTTTCTATCATTATTTACCCATTTCTAATCCAAGATTATGGAATTAATGCAATTAAGCATAGAAGTCAACTATGATTTTGGAAACTTTAATGTTTCCCTTCACTTTACCACATACATTCATAAAGAGACCTTTACTCAAGTCTACATATAAAAAAATGAGTCCTAGGGGTGCCTGGGTGGCTCAGTTGGCTAAGCATCTGCCTTCGGCTCGGGTCGTGATCCCAAAGTCCTGGGATCAATAAAGTCCAGAGTCGGGCTCCTTGCTCAGCAGGGAGTCTGCTTCTCCCCTGCCCCTCCGCACCACCCCCCAGCCCCCACTCATGCTCTCTGTCTGAAATAAATAAAATCTTAAAAAAAAAAAAGAGTCCTAAATTACACAAATTTATGAAAAAGCAGGAATTTATTTAAAAGAAAGGTATTTAGAGAAAAGAAATATTACTTAGTCTTAAACTCCTTCCTCCAATATATAATTTTTTAAATGGAAAGCTATTATAGGAAAATGTAATTAAAATCATAAAAATCACCCATAATGTCATGATTTTCATTACTTTCATCTTATTTTTCTTCTTTAAATGTATATGTAATTTTTTTATAGAGTTGCAGGAATTTCCAGTTATAAGGGAGCAAAGAAATAAATGATCTAATTTTTTTTTTAGGTTTTATTTATTTAAGTAATCTCTACACCCAACATGGGGCTCAAACTCACGACCCCGAGATCAAGAGTCGCATGCTTTTCTGACTGAGCCAGCCAGGCACCCTGAGATCTATTTCTAATAATTATTTTGTAGGTCAGAGAAACTGATACTCAGATAAATTCACTTATTTCCTTAAGTCACATGTTTGGTTAACTCCAGAACTAGAACTAAACACAAATATCTAACTCCCAATCCATAGCTCTTTTAATTACACTCTGATGCTTCCTTCAAAGACCGGCAGAAAAAATATCCACCTGACTTGGTAAACTGCTTTTCTAGAAACTGGGATTCATTCTATAGGGGCTGCTATCAGCTATGCCCCTTTCTACCCTGGAAAGCCAGTGTTAGTGACCATGTCTTCCTATATTAAAATGAAGCCATATGAGAAAAATTTATGTTTTTTTATATTTTTCCAAAATGTTGGACAACCTAAATATATGTAATTTTTGTCAATCATACTACAATAAAGCTGGAGAAAAAAAATCAAATGAAGCTATCTGACTTTCTTCTAATTCTTATTTAAACCATGGGCTTTCAAATTTTGTTCTAGGTATCCATGGGCACCCCAAAAAAGTGCTCAGGGAAAACCTTCATGAGGCTGAGGAGGTAAGCCTCTGAGCATCCCACCCTCAAATCGACTACAGCAAGCACATGTTAATCTAGGCTCCTGTGTACAATTTCATTTGAGAAAAAATAATCTACTTTAAAAAGTTTAATACTTCTTCTCTAATTCACTTGTCTTTGTTCCCTTTTCAACATTCTTCCAATACTGGTGCTTGCCTCTAAATCTCAAGACAATTACTAAAGCATGAAATCAAGCACACATACAATCTAGTATGCGACTCACATACTTTGACCCACCCCAATTTGACTTCCCGTGTTAAAAAGAAAATGGAGGGGTGCCTGGGTGGCTCAGTTGTTAAGTGTCTGCCTTCGGCTCAGGTCATGGTCCCAGGGTCTTGGGATCGAGCCCCGCATCGGGCTCCCTGCTCTGCGGAGAGCCTGCTTCTCCCTCTCCCACTCCCCCTGCTTGTGTTCCCTCTCTCGCTGTGCCTCTCTCTGTCAAATAAATAAATAAAATCTTTAAAAATAAATAAATAATAAAAAGGAAAAAAAGAAAATGGAGAGGTGGGGGGAGGACACTGGCTTTCTTACCTGGAGTATGCATTCATCAGAGTTGCTGCAGTTGTCCGTTTTGCTGCTCCCTTCTCCAAAATCTGATAGACTTCATCCTTGTTGTGTACTGTAATTTCTTCTAAACCTTTGATTATCACTCCCCTCTGACCAATATCAAAAGATCATCCATTAGTCTGACAAAAAATATATATATACTGATTTCTCAAAGCATCACACATTAAAATCCAGAGACACTTCATTCTCAAAGACTAAGTTACCTTGTTACGGGGATCATCAAACATCTGCAGTCTCTCAGAAACATCAGAAGATGGATTAAGGAGATCAAAAAGTTCTTCATTATAGATTTCCAACAGAGACACTTTGACTGAAAATTCAGTACCATTATCAGTAAGTTTCTCAAAAATTTGATGAAGAGTACGTGGAATTATACCAGCCAAGGGATCCTGAAATTATAATATTAATAAGGACTAAAATAAGGGAAGAACGCCATTTACTATGGCAGTTAAAACACATATAACAAGGGCCTCCTTAATGATATATTTGAAAACAAATATGAGGGGCACCTGGGTGGCTCAGTTTCCACAATATTCTACTCCAACTATTCTGTCTCAAACAGACCCCTCTCTTATCACTTAACTGTGCCGTATGTATTGGTCCTTTCTCTCCTAATGACGCTATGTTTCTTAAACAGGAACTATACCATATACTTTAATTTTGCTAAAATAGTAGTTTATCCTACAATCATGTTTGACATGGGTATATTGATCTTCTCTATTTCAAGAAAGAGGCCTTCTACCAAGTTTTCTATTCAGTTATATTTCAACCACTTTAGAGACAGAAATCTATTATAAACAATAAATACCTCCTCCCAAGTGTACTCTTCATTAGGTGACCTCTCACCTTCCATTGTAAAGGTTTTTCCAGTGCCAGTTTGGCCATATCTGTCAAAATTAACAAAAGTGTTAATTAGAAAACAAATACATGCATCTAAACCTTTTCAGCAATTTGAAAAATAGTGTTTTACTCACGCAAAAATAGTGCAATTATAACCCATAATAACTTCATCCAGAATTGGACAAACAACACTTCGGTAAACATCAATTTGTTTAGTAGAAGCTCCAAAAACCTATCCCAAAAAAAAAAAAAAAAAAAAAAAAAATCAAAGCAATTCTTCAGGAAAAAAAATACTCCAAAATTACTCACTTTAAGAATTTTGTTTTTAGGGGCGCCTAGGTGGCTCAGTCTGCCTTCGGCTCAGGTCGTGATCCCAAGGTCCTGGGATTGAGCCCCACATTGGGCTCCCTGCTCTGCGGGAAGCCTGCTTCTCCCTCTCCTACTCCCCCTACTTGTGTTCCCTCTCTCTCTCTCTCTGTCAAATAAATAAATAAAATCTTTAAAAAAAAAAAAAAGAATTTTGCTTTTAGGGGTGCCTGGGTGGCTCAGTTGGTTGGGCGACTGCCTTCGGCTCAGGTCATGATCCTGGAGTCCCCGGATCGAGTCCCGCATTGGGCTCCCTGCTCAGCAGGGAGTCTGCTTCTCCCTCTGACCCTCCTACTTCTCATGCTCTCTATCATTCTCTCTCTCTCTCAATAAATAAATAAAAATCTTAAAAAAAAAAAATTTTGTTTTTAATATATTAACTCATTCAGCCCACTAGAAACCATACGACAACTCAGTCAACTGAAACTTGGAATCGTACACTAGAACCTAGAGGAAATGTGTATCTGAGAATAACTTTACATAGTAAATTAAAAAATAATAAAGTAAATAAATAAATAAATAAATAATTATTTACATAGTAAATAATAAAATAAATAATAAAAGTAGCAGCATTTTAAGAAATAGGTACCAGGAGCACCTGGGTGGCTCAGCCGGTTGGGCATCTGACTCTTGATACTGGCTTACGTTCTGATCTCAGGGTGGTGAGATCGAGCCCCATGTTGGGCTCTGCACTCAGCACGAGTCTGCTTGTTCCTCTCTCTGCTCCTACCCTACTCTCCCGCACATGCTCTCTATTAAATAAATAAAATCTTAAAAAAAAAAAAAGAAATAGGTACCATATCAAAAGTATATGTTTTCCTTGAGCTCTTGTCAGCCAATCCTCCAGTTCGTACACTAACTTCTTTTCGTACATGATCACATTCTACTACAGAATGGGCATTAGCTTTCCGTTCTGCCAAATTAAATGGTCTATAAAAAGAAATGTACAAAGTTATTTTAAAAACTCTTAGTTATCAGGTTACAGATGACATTGTCATTAATACCTTAGATAATAACAAAGTAAAGTTTTTTGACAACAGTATTGGTGACAAGGATTAAATGGGGGACTAAATGATACTGCTAAAGCAGAATTTTTAGTTTCTACTCCCAGAAATAAAAAATAGGTTTTTTACTTTTCAAAGACATGTAAAACATGACAATTCTGACAGCTTCTTGGAGGAGATGTTAACAGAATTAACTTGTAAAAAAAAATGCCAAACTTATTTTTCAGATTTCTATTTCCACTGTTCTTACAGTCTGAGAAAGTTATGTTATGACGCAGTAGAAAGAACATGACAAATTTGTGTTCAAAATACTAACCTGTCAGTGGATAACTGGCACAAGATAAAAAATAGATAAAAATAATGACTAATACGTTGAGTATTTACTATATGTCAGGTACTCACTATTCAAAATGCTTCACATGTGTTAACTCAGTTTGTCCTAGTGGGGAATAGCAACATAAAACAAATGATTATGCAAGAAGTAATGTTTAGGGGCGCCTAGGTGGCTTAGTCGTTAAGCGGCTGCCTTCAGCTCAGGTCATGATCCCAGGGTCCTGGGATCAAGCCCCGCATCGGTCTCCCTGCCCGGCAGGAAGCCTGCTTCTCTCTCTCCCACTCCTCCTGCTTGTGTTCCTGCTCTCGCTATCTCTCTCTCTCTGTCAAATAAATAAATAAAATATTTAAAAAAAAAGAGAGAGAGAGAAGTAATGTTTAGAAAGGGTATGTAAAGGGTGCTGTAGGAATATATAGCAAAAATTTGACTGGGACAGGGAGGGGTGGGGGGAAGCATGGGTGATGGGAAAGACTCCCAAAGGAAGTAATCTTCTAAGCTAAATTCCTTCTTGGGCTTTCTGTAGAGTGAGGACTCTTGATCCAATCTGCTTGGGCAATGTAGCCCTGTGTGCATACTTCCCCATTTGAAAAATGGGACTAAGTAATAGCACCAACCTCACAATGTAGGAAAAGAAATCCTGCTTAGGGGCGTCTGGGTGGCTCAGTGGGTTGAGCATCTGACTCTTGATTTCTGCTCAGGTCATGATCTCAGGATCGTGGGATTGAGCCCTGTGCTGGCTCTGTGCTGGGCATGGAGCCTGCTTGGGATTCTCTCTCCCTCTGCCTCCCCATGCCCTTACTCGCTCACACACATGCCCCCTCTCTTTCAAAGAAAAGAAAAGATATCCTATTTAGTTTACAGTTTCCCAGTGGCTCCTACTGTGCTTGGCACATAGGAGGCATCCTAATATCTGTTAAACTACATACTTAATAAATGTCATCCTAAGAGGAATGATGGAAGAGCTGAAAAGAACCATAGTCCACGAAGTGGCATCATTCAGATATGCATATACCTAACACACATCTGGACCAAAGAGAGAAATGTACTCTTGACCTGAGTTCATTTTTCCCATTCAGTATCACATATTATGAAAGGAAATGGCAAATAGGAAATTATCTTTCTCCTCATCACTAGACAAACCAAGTTGCTGTTTATTTTAAAAATGATACCTCAACATCCTCTGGCATGCCCCATCCCTAGTATATTTTTGACAGTCAGAAAACCAAATTTGTGATCCTGGGAAATTTAACTCACCAACTTCCTGGTAATATATAATAATGCTATCGATTGTCAAATGTAGTGAAACCTACAGAATGCACATAACCCATGACATGCAATATTATTAAAAGTTCAACAAACCTAAGTCAAAACCAACTTATACTGAGGTAGGCCAAGAGTATCAAGTAGAATGAATTGCTCTCATGTGGTTAAAGGTTTTGCAATTAGTCTATATTCTTAGCATCTCTCAACTAATCTCTGCCTGGATGTGTGATGATGTTAACCACATGAATACCATTCAAGATGTCACAACCAAGTAGTAGATAATCACAAAGATTACACATTTCTAAAAGTTATCAAAACTCCCACTGAAGAGCTTTAAGGACTATTTGTACTATAATAAAAAGTATTGCAAAGCCACTATATTCCTAACCAAACTTCTCTAATTAGAAATTGTAAGGTTCCTGTTAATGATGTTAAACCCATCAATTTGTTGGCCTCACTACAGTTACATTATATTCATTTATTCATTCCATAAATATTCATCTAGTATGTATTATGTGGTAGATACTTGTTTAGGAACTGAGGATATACCAGTGAACAAAACCAAGTTTCAAAAAAAACCAAAACACCCAAGTTCCTATTCTCAGGGAGCTTTTATCTTAGTGTTATAAATAGATATATCAAAGTAAATAAAACAGATTAAGTGGGATTGGAATTAATGATGGGGGAAAATGGGCAGTTGCTATTACTATTTTAGGGTGGTCAGGGAAGGCTTCTCTTCTCTGATATTTAATGATATTTAAGCAGAATCTAAAAAGTGAGGGAGCCAGTCATGTAGCTATTTTGGTGGGAAAGCTTTCTAGGCAGAGTGAAATTGCAAAGGCCCTGTGGTAGAGCCTGGTAGATTGGGGGGTGGCGGTGCCCACAGGGGAGTTAAGTAGGGTGTAATAAAGATAGCCAGTAGTTAGATCATGTGAGGGGTCTATAACCTTCAATCTGTGAGCCAAACCTGGTCCTTTTCATACGAGAGACCTAGATTGATTTTTACAATTTTAAAGGGTTGTTTAATAAAAAAAAAAAAAAAAAAAAAAAAAAAAAAATCAGATACTGCAGTGGTAGCAGTTCTTTAGCAGATTCATTCCACCACTGAAAACCTGAAAACAACAGACCACACAGTCTTACTGATTTCAGGTAAAAGATGTCCAGCAAAACAGCAAGCACCAACAAACATAGCCCAGGCAAGAACTGTGCAGCAGTTGAGATCAGAAGCCTCCATAAAAGAACAAAGGTTTCAATGGCATCATCGGACCTTATGTTCTACTGTGAGGAGCATGCCAGGAGTGACTCTTTGCTGACAGGGATACCAACTTCAGAAAATCTTCTCAAGGATAAATCTGTATCATCTTGGGGCGCCTGCGTGGCTCAGTTGGTTGGGCGACTGCCTTCGGCTCAGGTCATGATCCCGGAGTCCCGGGATCGAATCCCGCATCGGGCTCCCTGCTCAGCGGGGAGTCTGCCTCTCCCTCTGACCCTCCTCCCTCTCATGCTCTCTGTCTCTCATTCTCTCTCTCGCAAATAAATAAAATCTTAAAAAAAAAAAATTAAAAAAAAAAAATCTGTATCATCTTAAACTGGAAGAATGAAACAGTTCTGTGTCTCTTCCTAACAAAGCTAATTACAAGCAGCTCCTTAAAGAGATCGACCTTCAGCTTATTTGGTAACCACTGCTAATAACTAAAACGCTCTGAACTTGGAATAATGAACTCTGAAGTCTTCATTTTCCAAGTTGTCCTTTCTCTAAAATATCCTTTGCTGATTTAATACAGAATTAACAGTCTTGTTCTCCGTTTGGTAACTATAGCATCACACTGGGTTACTGTTTAAGGAAAGCTGGTCTGGGCCTTTTTAAAAACACAATTAGGGGCGCCTGGGTGGCTCAGATGGTTGGGCATCTGCCTTTGGCTCAGGTCATGATCCCCGGTTACTGGGATTGAGCCCTTCATGGGGTTCCTTGTTAGTGGGGAGTCTGCTTCTTCCTCTCCCTCTGTCTTTCCCCCTGCTCGTGCTCTCTCTCTTTCTGTCTCAAATTAATAAATAAAATCTTTAAAAAAAAAATAAATAAAACACAATTATACACTTTTAAAATATATGAATGATTCATAAAAGTTCAGATCTAAATTGCTAAAGCACTTGTCTAGATTCAAATGCCAAAATTAACTTAAATCCTAAAACCTTTATATTATGTTCTTAATAGGACTTATGCTAACCTGCACACTTATACAAGGGGGAGGAATGTTTTGCATATATGTCTTTGTATATACATATATCAAAGCCTATTTCCTTATTAAAACTTCTCTCTATAAAAACTATCAGTTCCTCAATTCCAGAAGTTATATCTTTCTCTTGAGCTGTGTATAGGTAGAATAAAAAATTCTCTTCATATAGTTATAATACTAGTAAAGGACATAATAAAGATTGTATTCATTGTAATTAAGTAATAAAGTCATCTCTCGAAATCTTGCTGACCTCTTAGGTTACAATAAACTGTGCCAATTAAAAATGTAAAATTAAAAAAAAATCAGAGAATATGTGACAGAGACTACATGTAGCTTGCAAAGCCTAAAATACTTGAAAATATTTACTATGTGAGCCCTTTACAGAAAAGGTTTGACAACCTCGAGGGCCTCATAAATTGTTTACTTACTAAAGCTTAAGGACATATTTGCCCTAGGAAAGATATTTGAAAAAGAAAAGAAAGCATGAAAAGAAAAACATCTCTTTATACAAAAATTACTGTAAATAATTAGACACAACCTAAGCACTTTTCATGAATGACAAAGTAAAAGAAATCTCTTTTTAGGTAAGACTTGAAATGTATGGGGATAATAAACATGAATAATGTTTAATTCTTGGGGAGAGGAAGGGGGCTGGAGAGGGATACAATGGGGCTCCAATTGTAATGATTGTTTTGTTTCTAATTTAGGTGATGGACACACAGATGTTTGTTACTTTGTTCTCCATAACTTTTTATAGGTCTGACATATTTTGTAACTAACAATAAAAACGAAAATTAAAGAAAATAAAACCATCCAGAAAAAGCAGTATTGTCTAGCCTTATTAAACAATCAAAATAATCTAAAACTTTGCGTCTGTGGGGGCCTGGCTGGCTCAGTAGGTACAGCATGCAACTCTTATCTCTGGGTTGTGAATTCGAGCCTCACACTGGGTGTAGAGATTGCCTAAAAATAAAATCTTTAAAAAATAAATAAAAATTTGCATTTTTCATTACAGGCTGTTATTTTTTTTTCAATCTTCAAAACAAGTAACTGTTAACAGAAGCTCTAGAGTACAACTAGTAAGTGGTCGAACTTAAGGTTACCATCAAATTTTCTCTCTGACACCTAGTTCAGAAAGCTAGCTATTATCTTTGACATCTACAATTCAAGTCACCAAAGCTGAGGAGGCAATAATTTAAGACAGTTTCTTCACACATTTTAAAAATAACCCCTTTTTAAAAATTTTAGAACTTTTGGATTTACAGAAAAGTTGCTGATAGTTGGTAGAATTTTTAAAACAACAGCAACAAAAACAGACAGTAAACTGTGGAGGGCTTCTAAAAAGCTGAATAAATCAATCTCTAATTAAGCAACAGTTTGTATAACGAGTATGTTCTTCCTCTACTAATTTTAAAATTGGGGAGTTATTTGGAAACCAATCTGGGGAGAGCTGAACACCTCCACCCCACTCACCCCGAAGAAACTATCTCCTTTGGTCTAAGACCAAGTTGCAGTACAATCAGAAAGCTATACTGGCTTAAGTTGTCTCCTTTTAAAAACATAAACTCACTCTATAAGCTAATCTTTAAAATTTAAATATAATGATGTTTTCTTGTTTGGTAGGGATTAAGAAAACATAGTATCTACAAGAAAGGGAACAAATGATCGATTGTGCTTTTAGAAATGATGGAGAGGACGGTAATCCCAACATCAGTACTAAAACACCTGCAAAGCAGGTATGCAGTCTTATTTCCAAACTGAGAAACTGCAAGAAGTGGCATATACAAGTGCCACCTAAATCTTTTCCAACATTAGTTTTTTAAAAGAACATACTTTTCCCTAAAGACCCGCGATCAAATTCTCCTTCTGAATAGCGGTTTAAAATATAACCTCCTGTACAAATACCCTTTCTTCGGAAACAGGCACTAATTTACTCACAGCAATCTGGTGTCATTTTTATCGACCGAATGCGGAAAACTGCGAAACAGGAAGGTCTGCTCCCCGCAGAAACTGCAAACAAAATTCCTCTCTCCGGACAACACAGGAGGGAGCCTAGCAGCAAAGCCCCGCACTCCCAATCCTGCCGGGTTCGCCCTACCTGCATCTCACCACCACCTGGATGTTCTTTCCCTTCTCCTCTTTCTTCTTCGCGGAGGAATTCGGCTGGGACGCCATGACGATCCCCGCGCGAAGGTCAAGGCCTGGCTGTGGACTCGGGAGCTGTGGGGCGCGGAGGGGCCCTGCGGTCGGCGCGGCCCGGGTGCCCACCTCCCCCGCCGGGTACTGACGTGGCCGCGGAAAGCCACGCGAGCAGCTCGACGTCTCCGCTCTCCACCAGGGGCTCTGACTGACCGAGGCGCCTGTCCCGCACTAGCGGGAGCCTCAGAACCACCAATATCGTCTCCGCCCGAAGCCTCGGAAACAGCAACGACTCGGCGCCTCAATTTGAAAAAGGAGCCGAGACGCCGAGCCAATAGCAGCGCCCTGGGCGCGCGGGGCACCATGGGACGCGGTGTCGTCACCAGGGCCCCGCCCTCGGGGCGTGGCCCGCGGGAAAGTAAGAAGCTGGTCTGTCCTTACTCGCCTGGAACTTAGTCCGATGGGGGAGACGCGCGAGTAAACACTGTGACTCTTCAACGTGACCTTGTCCAAGTTACATAACGTCTGTAAACCAAGATTTCCTCATCTTCAAAATGGAAATAATAGCAACCATTTCAGAGGGTTCGGTGAGAATTGAGCTAGCGCGGGCAAATAGCTTAGACTAGAACATGTAGTGTCAGGAAGGCTGGCCATGATTATAATTATTAGCGAATTGTACGACAGTGTTATGGAAGCACATAGGAGAGAGGTCCAAAGCGAGCCCCCTTCTCGGAGGCAGCGTCCAGAATAGCCTTGAGTAACTAGGAAGTGTTAAGAAATAGGGTTACCACGAGTACCAAATCGCGATGAAATGGATGTTAAATGTCACTTTTAGGACTCTGAATTTATCCTTTAACTGATGAGAAGATGTCACCGTTAAATGATTCCAAGCAAAAGGCAGTACCGCACTTGCCTTTTCGGACTACCATTCCGGAACGACTGACGCAGGCTCAGGGCGCGCTTCGCTCCCTCTACGTGGCGCCGCATCCCCCTCCCCTCCCCCGGGGCGTCTCAAGGAGTTTGAGCTAGCGCCCGCAGCCATCAGCCTACAAATCCCAGCAGGCTCCGCTCCCTGGGCCCCGCCCCCGCTGGGTAACTTCCGGCTTTCCGGAGACGTATTGCGAGCGACCTGGCGCTGTTTGGGGTGACTGGACAGCTTCAGGTGTAGGACCTGGGCCCAGGAAATATTGAATCTTGGGCCTATGCCGTAGTCAGCTCAAGGAGCTGAGCTTCTGGGTCACACTTAGCCCACAGGAACCTAGGTATCATTTAATTTTTTTTTTAAAGATTTTATTTATTTGAGAGAGAGAGAAAGCATGAGATGGGGAGGGTCAGAGGGAGAAGCAGACTCCTCGCTGAGCAAGGAGCCCGATGCGAGACTCGATCCCGGGACTCCAGGATCATGACCTGAGCCGAAGGCAGTCGCTTAACCGACTGAGCCACCCAGGCGCCCTATCATTTAATTTTTTTAAGTAAGGGCCAGATGGAATGGAAAACTCTCAGGCGCCTTTTGTGTTCCTCTACTTATTAACTTCCGGCATTCCCCCAAGGAGACATCTCAGTATACAGCTCGGATCGCTGATCACCTTCATTATGCATAGCTAGGTGTCTACTGTTATCTGTGATGGCTCACCAGCATCTCAAAGTGGACCTGTACAAAACGAAACTCTTTATCCCCGTTACCACCACCCTAATCCTCATCTGGACCCATGGCACTAACCAGACCTTTGATTCCTTCGTCCTCCACCACATCCAGTGCACTCCTGTTGGTTTTACTGCCTCCGCCATCACTCTAGGCCAAGTCTCTCTCTCTTTTTTTTTTAATTTAAATTCAATTAATTTCAGAGGTAGAGTTCAGTGATCCATCAGTCTTAAATAATACCCAGTGCTCATTACATCACATGCCCTCCGGTCCATCACCCAGTTACCCCATTCCCCCCACCACCCTCCCCTTCAGCAAACCTCCAGTTTGTTTCCTATGATAAAGAGTCTCTTAATGGTTTGTCTCCCTCTGTGATTTCCTCTTGTTTTATTTTTCCCTCCCTTTCCCAATAATCCTCTGTTTTGTTTCTTAAATTCCGCATGAGTGAGATCATATGGTATTTGTCTTTCTCTGATGGACTTATTTGGCTTAGCATAATACCCTGTAGTTCATCTATGTTGTTGAAAATGGCAAGATTTCGTATTTTTTTTTTTTGATGGCTGAGTAGTAGTCTACTGTGTGTGTGTGTGTGTGTGTGTACCACATCTTCTTTATCCATTCATCTGTTGATGGACATCTGAGCTCTTTCCATAGTTTGGCTATTGTGGACGTGGCTACTCTAATAAACATTGGGGTACAGGTGCCCCTTCGGAGCACTGCATTTGTATCTTTGGGATAAGTACCCAGTAGTGCAATTGCTGGATTGTAGGGTAGGTCTCTTTTCAACTTTTTTTTTTTTAAGATTTTATTTATTTATTTGACAGAGAGTGATAGCGAGAGCAGGAACACAAGCAGGGGGAGGGGGAGAGGGAGAAGCAGGCTTCCTGCTGAGCAGGGAGCCCGACGCAGGGCTCGATCCCAGGACCCTGGGATCATGACCTGAGCCGAAGGCAAATTCTTAACAACTGAGCCACCCAGGCGCCCCTCTTTTCAACTTTTTGAGGAGCCTTCATTCTGTTTTCCAGAGTGGCTGCACCAGTTTGCACTCCCACCAACAGTGTAAGAGTGTTCCCCTTTCTCCGAACCCTCACAACATCTGTCATTTCCTGTGTTGTTGATTTTAGCCATTCTGACCCGTGGGAGGGTGTATCTCATTGTGGATTTGATTCATATTTCCCTGATGCTGAGTAATGTTGAGCATTATTTTATGTGTCTGTTGGCCATCTGTATGTCTTCTTTGGAGAAATGTCTGTTTATGTCTTCTGCCCGTTTCTTGATTGGATTTTTTGTTCTTTGGGTATTCAGTTTGGTAAGTTCTTTATAGATTTTGGATACTACGGGCGCCTGTGTGGCTCAGTCGTTAAGCGTCTGCCTTCGGCTCAGGTCATGATCCCAGGGTCCTGGGATCAAGCCCTGCATCGGGCTCCCTGCTCTGCGGGAGGCCTGCTTCTCCCTCTCCCACTCCCCCTGCTTGTGTTCCCTCTCTCGCTGTGTCTCTCTGTCAAATAAATAAATAAAATCTTTAAAAAAAAAAAAAAGATTTTGGATACTACCCCTTTATCTGATAAGACATTTGCAAATATCCTCTCCCATTCTGTCAATTGTAGGCCAAGTCTCTATCCCTTCTCTGAAACACTGTCCTTAAGTATTCCTACATGGGCTCTTTTCTCCTCTCCCCACTGCATTCACTCAGCAAAGGGAAGAATCCTTTAAAAGAATCAGACCATGCCCTTCATTTACTTTTTAACCTCACAATAGCTTCTCCTTGAACTTTGAATAAAATCCAAACTCCTGACCATGTCCTGTGAGGCCTTCATTATACCGCATTTGCCTATCCCAACATCAACTCCTGCTACTAACCACATAGCTCACTACCATGCTCCAGAGCTTCTAAGTGCTCTCTTGTAGACAGGCCTTTGCATATCTCTTTTAGTTTGGTTCTTTGCATGACTTACTCATTCTTATCCTTCAGATCTCAGCTCCACTTTCTCTTTTAAAAGGCTTTTCCTGGCCACCCTATCTAAAGCATTTTACTCCTGTTTCAAGACTCTGTTTATTTCCTTCATAACACATATTACAGTCTGTGATTACATTGTCAGTGTATTGTCTCTCTACTCTGCTAGAATGTAAATTTCATCAGGGACTGTGGATTGTCTTATTCAGTGTTGTTTTCTTGGTGTTCTTTAACACAGCCTTACACAAAGTAGTCACTCAATAAATATATGAGGGCTGGAAGGAAATTACTTAACCTTTTTCTACCTTGGTTTCCTTATCTGTATAATGGACATAATAATGATTACTATTATTGTGAAGATTAAAATAATAATATGTATAAAGTGGCTAGTACATGGTAGACCAAAAAAAAAAAAAAAAGCTAATTTCTTCTTTTTTTCTCAGGAAATACCTGAACAATGTTTATATTAACAATCATTTGGGTCAATGCAAGAAATTCCAGGGTCTCCATTTGGTAATAGTTATAGCTTCCATTTATCTAGAGCTACAATGTGTCAGACTCTATGAAAGGTTTTGTTTGCATGATCTCATTTAATCTTCAGAACAATTCTCTGAAGTAGGAACTATTATTTCTCACTATTTTATCAATACATAGGTCAAGTAAGTTTATTGTCTGTACTCACACAGGTAATAAGTGACAGAGAAGGAACTCAGAATTCGTTCTGATTCCAAATCACAGGTCATTCATTAACTGCTATCTCCCCACCTATCTTTTCTTGTTCTCAGTGCACATGCATTCACTTTCATCACACCCTTGTTGGGTGCTTGACTATGGTCCAGGCAGTGAAAAGATAGTCTGTATTATAGTTCCTGCCCTCAAGACTAAGTCTGATGGAGACAGCCAGGGTCTAATGGACATTTGTAAGAGGTTTGTTACACCACACAGGTGGCTGTCTCTGATACGGCATTTTGTACTGCCCCAGTAGAGCCCAAACTACTCAACCTAATCAACACTTCTCTCTTGAAAGTCTATCTATGATTAGAAAATAATTTTAATATTCTAAGTATAGTTAACCTGGATTTCACCAAAGCAACATCACTGCCCATGTGTTTGGTCTGGCATTTTCCTTTCAATAGTGTGTATACTTCTTATATAAGTTAATTGATTTTTTAAAAATAAAACATGGACATTGTTCTGAGATTTAAATAGTATAATAGATTAAATAGATTTAAATAGCCTGGGTGGCTCAGTCAGTTGAGCATCTGCCTTCGGCTCAGGTCATGATCCCAGGGTCTGGGATCAAGCCCCACAGCGGGCTCTCTGCTCAGCTGGGAGTCTGCTTCTCCCTCTTCCTCTCCCTCTGCCTGCAGCTCCTTCTGCTTGTGTGTGCTCTCTCTCTGTCAAATAAATAAATAAAATCTTTTTTAAAATGTAATAGTAATTGGCTTATAACAAAAAGGTATTTCCTTACCTTATCCCACTCCAATCCCTCCAGGTCTCTACTCCAGAAGCAACAACTTTCAATTTGTTTTAGCTATTTTTTTCTAGTATTTACACATTTCCATTTTTGTAAGGAATTTGTATTTACTGTTATCTTTTGATTACTCAACTTTAGACTTTATTTATTGACTACTTATTATGGAAGATAAGGATTTAGTTATCAAATGTTATGATCCCCTCTACTTTCCCTCCCTCATACATCCAATATTATAGTGTTTGTTAAATCAAAAATCTATATTTAGGTTATTATGCCTATTCATAGCTGAGCATTTCAGACTAGTGAGATTATGTTTTCTTTCTTTTTGTCTATCCTAAAGTTAATAACTGCCTAGTTTTGTTTGCTTATTTTTCCTTGTGCATTTCCAAATTCTTCCTACAGCTCCCAATAGTCTCTCACTAAAATTTTCCACCAATTCAATGCATCAGAAATCTATTAGTTTCAAATTGTTTCTTACTGGATTGCTTACTCTCTAGACCTGCAGCCCAGCTGCCATCCCCTTCTTTCTTTCTTATCCTTCTTTCTTATCCTAGGAGTTCCTTTTGCCTTTTTCCTGGGTTGGATATGTTTTCTGGATTTCGTCTGTGTATTTTTTCTTGGTTTTCTCCATTATTAAATGGATCACATCCTGAAAAAGAGTGTAGAGGAGATAAATTGCTTGAGAACTTGCTTGTTTTTATTCTACCCTGACATTTGATTGCTAGGCAGATTATATGGAGAATTCCAGAATCTAAGTATTTTTACTTCAGATTTTTTTCAGGGTGTGTGTGTATTGGTTCCTTATTTAAATTTATTATGGCTGCTATAATAAATCTCCACAAACTTGGTGGTTTAAAACAACAAATTTATTTTTTCTTTCACAGTTCTAGAGGCCAGAAGTCTAAAATCAACTGCAAAACTGTCTGGCCATTCCTAGACTTACCACCTGACCCAGCAATTCCACTCTTAGGTATATACACAGTAGAAATGAAAACAAATGTCACATAAAAATCAGTACGCAGGGGCGCCTGGGTGGCTCAGATGGTTAAGCGTCTGCCTTCGGCTCAGGTCAAGATCCCAGCGTCCTGGGATCGAGTCGCGCATCGGGCTCCCTGCTCCTTGGGAGCCTGCTTCTCCCTCTGCCTCTCTCTCTCTCTCTGTCTCTCATGAATAAATAAATAAAAATAAAATCTTTAAAAAAAAATCAGTACGCAAATTATTCATAATAGCCAAAAAATAGATAAAACACAAATGTCCATTCTTTCACAGTTCTGGAGGCCAGAAGTCTGAAGTCAAATTCACAAGGTCAAAATCAAGATATCAGCAGAGCTGGGCTCCTCTGGAAATTCTAGGGGGAAAATCTATTCCTTGTGCCTTCCAGCTTCTGGTGACTGCTAGCATTCATTGGCTTATGGCTCATCACTGCAATCTCTGCCTCAATGCCTTTTTCCGTTCTGTGTCAAATCTCTCTCTGACTCTCTCTTATAAGGATACATGTGATTACATTTAGGGTTTACCTGAGTAATCAGGGATAATCTCCCCATATCAAGATTCTTTTTTTTAAAAGATTTTATTTATTTATTTGACAGAGAGAGACACAGCGAGAGAGGGAACACGAGCAGGGGGAGTGGGAGAGGGAGAAGCAAGCTTCCCACTGAGCAGGGAGCCCGACATGGGGCTCAATCCCAGGACCCTGGGATCATGACCTGAGCTGAAGGCAGACGCTTAACGACTGAGCCACCCAGGCGCCCCCATATCAAGATTCTTAAGCATATCTTCAACGTCCTTTTCTGCTGTATAAGGTAACATCCACAAGGATTAGGAAGTTGATGTCTTTTGGGGAGCCATTCAACCTACCATAGGAAAGAGGTCATGAAAATATTTATTCAGCTGCTGTGCTGTTAAATGTCTTAGTCTGTGCTTATAAGGATCCTGGATTTATATCTAGTGGATTAAAAATAGAGCTTTCATTAGCAATGAAAAAAGCTAAAGCAAAGACCCCAAGTAAGATTAAATGTAGTTATATTCTGTTCTCTTATCAAAAGTGAAAAATTTTCTGTGTGCTGTCATTTTGAATGTCTAGCTGTCAATGGTTTTATTGTAAATCCAGTTTTTATCCATCAGAAATATAATCCTCCAATATTTGTATAATTTTCAGGGGTATATAATTTTTTAAAAAAGATTTTATTTATTTATTTGAGAGAGAGAATGAGAGAAAGCACATGAGAGGGGGGAGGGTCAGGGGGAGAAGCAGACTCCCTGCTGAGCAGGGAGCCTGATGCGATCCTGGGACTCCAGGATCATGACCTGAGCCGAAGGCAGTCGCTCAACCAGCTGAGCCACCCAGGCGCCCCCAGGGGTATATAATTTTTTTAAAAGATTTTATTTACTTATTTGACCGAGAGAGAGCGCGTACGCACAAATGGGGAGCAGCAGGCAGAGGGAGAGGGAGAAGCAGGCTCCCCATTGAGCAGGGAGCCCAGGACCCTGGGATCATGACCTGAGCTGAAGGCAGATGCTTAACCAACTGAGCTATATAACCCCAGGGTTATATAATTGATTTAGATACTTGTGGGAAGTCATAAAACAAGGCTAGAGTAGGAGATAGTGGTGATTCATTAATTGCACTCATTAATCACTTCAGAAATAACTGAATCTTGAACTTTGAAAAGCTCTTTTACTAATTAAAATAATCGTTCCGGGGCGCCTGGGTGGCTCAGTCGTTAAGTGTCTGCCTTCGGCTCAGCTCATGATCCCCGGGTCCTGGGATCAAGTCCCACATTGGTCTCCCTGCTCAGTGGGAAGCCTGCTTCTCCCTCTCTCACTCCCCCTGCTTGTGTTCGCTCTCTCGCTCTCTGTCAAATAAATAAAATCTTTAAAAAAAATAAAATAAAATAATTGTTCCCCATTAATATTTATTCTATAATCTATAATAAATAATTGTTCCAAAAATACTTTTAAAATCTCAATGTGGAGATACTATCTCACATTCACTAGTATATTAAAAGCAAAAACAAAAAAAACAACAGATATTAACAAGTGTTGTAAGGATGTAGAGAAATTGGAATCCTCACATGTTGCTGGTAGGAATGCAAAATGGTGCAGCCACTTTGCAAAACAGTCTGGCAGTTCCTAGATTTACCACATGCCCTAACATTTCCACTCCTAGGTATTCAGTCAGTAGAAATTAAAACAAATATCCACATAAAAATTTGTATGCAGGGGTGCCTGGGTGGCTCAGTCAGTTAAGCGTCCGATTCTTTTTTTTTTTTTTTTTTAAGATTTTACTTATTTATTTGACAGAGAGAGACACAGCGAGAGAGGGAACACAAGCAGGGAGAGTGGGAGAGGGAGAAGCAGGCTCCACGCAGAGCAGGGAGCCCGATGTGGGACTCGATCCCAGGACCCTGGGATCATGACCTGAGCCGAAGGCAGACGCTTAACCGACTGAGCCACCCAGGCACCCTAAGCATCCGATTCTTGATTTTGGCTCAGATCATGATCTCAGGGTTGTGAGACTGAGCCCCATTTGGCTCTATGCTGGGCTCTGGGCTGGGCGTGGAGCCTGCTTAAGATTCTCTCTCTCCCTTTCCTTCTGCCCCTCCGCCCTTGCTCATGTGCGTGCATGCTCTCTGTCTCTTTCTCTCTCTCTCCCTCTCTTTCCCTCTCTCTCCCTCTCAAAAAAAAAAAAATCTTAAAGCGGCAAATTTTGTGGTATATGAATTATATCTCAATAACAAAAAAATTCAACGTGATTTTTGTTATTTGTAATGGAAATACTGCTATCTTCTCTCTGTAGTGATTCATTTTTAAATATAAAAAGTGCTGGGTCTGGGGCTCCTGGGTGGCCCAGTCGATTGAGTGTCTGACTCTTGGTTTCAGCTTAGATTGTGATCTTGGGGTGGTGAGATCAAGCCCCATGTCAGGCTCTGAGCTCAGCATGGAGTCCAATTGAGATTCTCCCTCTCCCTCTACCCCTCCCACTCGTGCACTCCCTCTCTCTCTGGAATAAATAAATAAATCTTTAGAAAAGGAAAAGAGTATCAAAAGCATATGTGAGGGAGGCCTGGGTGGCTTAGTCGGTTAAGCAGCTGCCTTCGGCCCAGGTCGTGATCCCAGGGTCCTGGGATCAAGTCCCACATTGGGCTCCTTGCTCAGCAGGGAGCCTGCTTCTCCCTCTCTCTCCCTCTGCTTGTGCTCTCTCTGTCAAATAAATTTAAAAAATCTTTAAAAAAAACAAGGGCATATGTGATACCATATAATAATAATAAAAAAAAAGTGCTGGGGTGCCTTGGTAGTGCATTCGGTTAGGCGTCCATCTCTTGGTTTCAGCTCAGGTCACGATTTTGGGGTGGTGGGACTGAGCCCTGCCTCCGGCTTCATGCTCAGTGTGGAGTCTGCTTGAGATTCTCTTGCCCTCTCCCTCTACCCCTCCCACTTGTGCTCTCTCGCTCTCTCTCTAAAATAAATAAATCTTATTAAAAAATAAATATAAAAAGTGCTTTTGGCAAAAAAAAATTAATTTAGACACAAACCTTACACCCTTTATAAAAATTAACTCAAAATGGACCACATAAACATAAAATATAAAACTGTAAAACTCCTCGAAGGCAACCCAGGAAACAATCTAGATGACCTTGGATTTCGTGATGACTTTTTAGATACAACAGCAAAAGTACAATCCATGAAAGAAATAATCAGTAAGTTGGATTTCATTAAAATTAAAATTTTCTGCTCTGTGAAAGATACTATCAAGAGAATGAAAAGACAAGCCACATACTGGGAGAAAATTTTAGCAAAAGATGTGTTTGGACAATTATGCAAAAGATGCAAAGAACACTTCAAACTAAAAAATAAGAAAACAACGCAATTATAAAATGGGCCCGCGTTAATGGGAGGACTCCTTTCACAATGTATACATACATACATCACCACATTGCACATTTTTTTTAGATTTTTTTAAAAGGTTTTATTTATTTGAGAGAGAGTACAAGCACGAGTGGGGGAGGGGCAGAAGGAGAGGGAGAGAAGCAGACTCTTCACTGAACGCAAAGCCTGACACGGGGCTCCATCCCAGGGCCCCAAGATCATGACCTGAGCTGAAGTCAGATGCCTGACCAACTGGAGCCACCCAGGCACCCCAATTTTAAGATTTTATTTTTAAGTAATCTCTACATCCAGCGTGGGGCTTGAACTCACAACCCTGGGATCAAGTGTTGCATGCTCCACCTAGCGAGCCAGCCAGGTGCCGCCACATTGTACACTCTAAATATAATTTTGTCTGTCACTTATATGTCAATAAAGCTGGGAGGGGGCTGGCAAACAGGCCAAAGACCTTAACAGAGACCTGAGCAAAGAAGAATACAGATGGCAAATAAACATGTGAAAAGATGCTCCACATCATGTCATCAGGGAAATGTAAATTGAAACAACAACAAGATACCCTACATACCTATTAGAATGGCCAAAATCCAAAACACTGACAACACCAAATGCTGGTAAGAATGTGGAGCAATAAGAACTTTCATTCATTGTGGGTGGAAATACAAAATAGTATGACCACTTTGGTCATTTCCTACAAAACTAAACATATTCTTATTATACAGTCCAGCAATCATGCTCCCTAGTATTTTTTTAAAAGATTTTATTTATTTATTTATTTGAGAGAGGGAGAGAGAGAAACAGCATGAGAGGAGAGAGGGTCAGAGGAAGCAGCAGGCTCCCTGCTGAGCTGGGAGCCCGACGCGGGACTCGATCCCAGGACTCCGGGATCATGACCCGAGCTGAAGGCAGTCGCTCAACCAACTGACCCACCCAGGCGCCCCATGCTCCCTAGTATTTACCCAAAGGAGTTTTATGTTTACATAAAAAACTGCACACAGATGTTTAGCAGCTTTACTCATAATTGCCAAAATAACGGAAGCTACCAATATGTTCTGCAGTAGGTGAGGGCATAAACAATCTGTGGTACCTCCAGACAATAGAATATTTATCAGCACGAAAAAAGTGATGAACAATTAAGCCATAAAAAGACATGGAAGAAACTGAAATGCATATTATTAAATGAAAGAAGCCAATCTGAAAAGGCTATATACTATATTATTCCAACTATTTGACATTCTGGAAAAGGCAGAATTATGGATACAGTGAAAAGATCAGTGGTTGCTAAGGGTTGGGGAAAGGAGGAATAATAGGCAGAGCACAGAGGATTTTTTTTAGAGAGAGAGAACAAGAGCAAGTTGGGGAAGAGGGGCAGAGGGAGAGGGAAAGAGAATCTTAAGCAGGCTCCATGCCCAGCACAGAGCCCAATGTGGGGCTCGATCTCACAACTCTGAGCTCAAATCAAAAGTCAGCCAGCTGCTTAACTGACTGAGCCACCCACACACTCCTAGCATAGAGGATTTTTAGGGCAGTGAAAATGCTATGTACTATACTATAATGGTGGATGTATGTCATTATACGTTTGTCCAAACCCATAGAATGTACAATACTGGAGCCCCACGTCAGGCTCTTCACTCAGCAGGGAGTCTGCTTGAGATTCTCTCTCTCCTTTGTCCTCTGCCCCCCCCCACTCTCTCTCAAATAAATAAATAAATCTTTAAAAAAAAAAAAAAAGAACATACAATACCAAGAGTGAGCCCTAATGTAAACTAAGGACTTTGGGTGATAATGATGTGTCAGTGTAGGTTCATCCATTGTAATAAATTGATGGTGGGTGAATATTGATAATGGGAGAGGCTATGCATATGTGGGATCAGGAATATATGGGATATCTATATACCTTCCACTCATCTTTTCGGTTAATCTAA
Source organism: Mirounga leonina (assembly GCF_011800145.1). Lineage (NCBI taxonomy): Eukaryota > Metazoa > Chordata > Mammalia > Carnivora > Phocidae > Mirounga > Mirounga leonina. The sequence goes on along the minus strand of NW_023270265.1, from coordinate 20,179,360 downwards.
AACTGCTCAAAAACAAACAAACAAAGAAACATAAATAAATAAATAAATAAATAAATAAAGCAAGCAAGCAAGCTATGGTGCTTGGCTGGCTCAGCCTGTGGAGTATGTGACTCTTGGTCTTGGGATTATGAGTCTGAGCCCCATGTTGGGTGTAGAGATTACTTAAAAATAAAATCTTTATATTTTTAAAAATAAAAATAAAGCCTGTAATCCCTTGGAAAAAAAGATTCTAATCATTTCACAGAGCTTTATTCTTACCTTGATAACAAAGAAAAGCATTTTTATTATTTTTTATTTTTTTTAAGATTTTGTATTTATTTATTTGACAGAGAGAGATAGCGAGAGCAGGAACACAAGCAGGGGGAGTGAAAGGGGTAGAAGCAGGCCTCCCGCCAAGCAGGGATCCCAATGTAGGGCTCAATCTCAGGATCCTGGGATCATGACCTGAGCCGAAAGCAGACGCTTAATGACTAAGCCACCCAGGCACCCCAAAGAAAAGCATTTTTAATAGGCATTCTACTATCTTAGTACAGAATTGCATTTTATTGAAATATAAATTTGTGTTTTGTTCTCCCTGTATTTCCTTCCAAGCAAGTAGGTAGGCCTTTCTGAATAATTGAAGGATGACAAATGTTTGCTACTGTCTGGGACTTTCTATTTGCAACCTTTTGGAAATTACTAGTAATCTGGAGAAATGAGTGTTTTATATAACCCACGAACTCATTAGCATATTTTCCAAAAATATTAGTTTATACCCATGATTATTACTACAACTTTATGTCTTTAAAATTTGCCCTAATAATTATTATAGTAGATATGATTTTATAATCACAAACATGGGTGGTTTGTATAAGAAATATCACATATTAAATATGATCCTGAAAAAAAATATATGACCCTGAGTTCTTCTTCCACCTGGAAACATCAGTCTTGATTACTATTGCAAATCCCTCCCACATTCACACTCTGGGATATGAAGAGGTCCAGGGGTTTTTCACACAGAGAAAACGTGTGGAGAACCTTCCAGGTTTTGATTTATACAGGTTACTTCTGAGATGCCTATTTGTACAACTGCAAGTAATTCCTGAAGACTGGGAACTCTGTGGCCTCTGTGCCACCATTAGGGCTGGGCATTTTTGCCCCAGAAATTTGAAGACAGTGTTTTCTAGTTTCTGCTACTGCTGAGAAGTCCAAAGCCATTCCAATTCCTGATCATTTATATGTGGCCTTTTTCCCCCCTCTTTGGAACCTTAAGCAGTCTGCTCTTTCCCTTCAGTGTGCTGAAATTCTGTAATGAAATGCCTTGGTGTGTGTCTACTTTCACCTATTGGGCTGGGCATTTGGTGAATTCTTTCAGTCTGGCAACTCATTTCCTTCAGTTGTGGGAAATGTTTTTAAATTATTCATTGAGGGCACCTGGATGACTCAGCTGGTTAAGTGTCTTTGGCTCAGGTTATGATCTCTGGGTCTGGGAATCCAGCCCCAAGTCAAGCTCCCTGCTCAGCAGGGAGTCTGCTTGTCTCTCCATCCCTCTCCCATCTCATGCTCTCTCTCTCTCTCACAAATAAAATCTTAAAAAAAAAATTATTCTACTTGTTTTCTCTGTTCTTCCTTTCTGGAATTCCTACGTGTGGGTAATAGATTTCCACCATGTAGTGATTACCACTGTTAATGTTTTGATGTACTTCTTTCCAATTATCTATATGTATATTTTTAATAATTGAGATCATAAATATGTAGTTTTGCAACCTGGATTTTTATTTAACATAAGCATTCTTCCAAGCCCTTGAAAATTCTCCATAAATATATATTTTTTAAGATTTTATTTATTTGACAGAGAGAGACATAGTGAGAGCAGGAACACAAGCAGGGGGAGTGGGAGAAGGAGAAGCAGGCTTCCCACTGAGCAAGGAGACTGATGCAGGGCTCGATCCCAGGACCCTGAGATCATGACCTGAGCCGAAGGCAGACGCTTAACGACTGAGCCACCTAGGCGCCCCTCCATAAATATTTTTATTTGTATGATCTTTTAAGGCTCTTGAGCAACATCTATGCAAATCTTTAGTGAACAGTTGAGGAGCACTTGACTTTAGCTATCTTTTTCCATAGTTGCCAGAATCGTGTTAGGTTCTGTGGGTATGCATGCCAAAGAGAACAAACAGTATGTCTGCATGTCCTTATAAACGGAGGGAAAAAACACAGTTCATGAACTGTTCATAAGCCTATAAAAAAAATCCTAAAATGCTTAAGTATAGAGTTCCCCAAATCCAAATTTGTGTTGCTGTAGTGTCCTAATAGTAGAATCTCAGTAGCAAAGGTTAGCTGTGAGAGAACAGGAGAGGTTTCCAGTTCTCTGGGCTTCTGGCAGATTCCGGATTATGCCAGACTCTCTCCTCTCCCAAACTATTGCAATTGATATTTCTCCACTGTCTGGAGTTTTTCCCTCACCTGTTCCTATAACTGGCTCCCTTTCAAGGACTTCAAGGTCACTTCCTCAGAGGAAACACCCCCTTCTCCAACCACTCTATCTGAAGTAGCCCCCAGAACTCTTTCATGAAACTCAATTTCTTTCTTTCACCACTTAGTGAAAGAAGATGCTGAAATTTTACTCTTACATGTTTTTCTTTCTTTGCCATACCTCAAAACCCTTTCTAGAGACCAAAGATGTCCAGGAGAATTAGGATTCTTTCAGCAGGAAAGCAAAGAGAAAAGGGGATATTCAGTGTTTGCAACTTTCAAACTAGGCTTTTAATGAAAGCCCTGAGAAGAGCCCTAAGTAAGACGGTGACATAAGGGGAACCAGATGACTGCTCCTATCCAACTCCAAACTCAAGTTGAGAAACTCCTGGCTGGAACATTAGATGGGACAAAAGGGATTTAGGAAGAAGCTGATGGGGAGAATAGGAACTGGAGAGAGAGAGAGAGAGGAAGAGAGAGAGGAAATCCTAGGTGAGGTTCTGGTGGGGGCTTAACCCATGAGAAGGGCCACAGAAGCTGGCTCTCCATTGACAGCTGCCTATGCAGCCCGAACACTGAACCCTATGCTCTAAGTTTTTGCTGATCTCCCACCTAAACAGTCCCATGTATACACTCCTGCTGTCAACAGCCCAGGACATGAATAAGCCCCTTTAATACAGCTAGTGAGAACTTGCCACTTCCCCCCACCAGTGGGCAATAGTGATGATGGAGGGAAAGTTCCAGAACTGTTACTTGGGTGAAGCTAGACAGCAGAAAAACCCACCCTGGTTACATCATCATATCATCATTTTATTTTTATTTATTTAAAAAAATTTTTTTTAAACCATTTTATTTATTTGAGAGCGAGAGTGAGTTAGAGAGCACAAGCAGGGGGAGCAGCAGAGGGAGAGGGAGAAGCAGGCCTCCCGATGAGCAGGAAGCCCGATGTGGGTCTCAATCCCAGGACCCTGGGATCATGACCTGAGCTGAAGGCAGACTAACGAACTGAGCCACCCAGGTGCCCCCATATCATCATTTTAAACGTTTATTTATTTAATTATTTGAGAGAGAGAGAGGGAGTGCATGAGTGGGAGGGGTAGAGGGAGAGGGAACCTCAAGCGGACTCCATGCTGAGCGGGGAGCCTGTCACAGAGTTGATCCCAGGACCCCGATATCATGACCTGAGCCAAAACCAAGAGTCAGATGCTTAACCTATTTTGCCACCTAGGTGCGCCACCCTAATACTATTTTAATTATATTATGTAATTGTTTTATATAATTATTAGTTTACTTCTTTCTCTCGCTATAATGTAAACCCCACAAGAATAGAAACCTGGTTTTTCTTTTCTCTGGTGTATCCTCAACATATAAAGCAAGGGGTGGGCCCATATTTGTTGAGTGGATAAATCAAGAGTAGTTGTAACTGTAGAAAATATGAGTTATAGATTTTTACATTAATATTTCAAGAACTGTACACAAAGTAACTCAAACTTACCTTCAAGGACTAGCAAGTAAGTCATTTAGAAAAAGTCTTAAAGAACAAATTTATAATTAATAAATCACATATAAACATCTTTAAAAATTCATGTTGCTTTTAGTTGTTTTATTACCATAGTACTATATTTAAAACTACCATACATTATAAAACTTTTTTTTTTTTTTTTAGATTTTATTTATTTATTTGACAGAGACAGAGATAGCAAGAGCAGGAACACAAGCAGGGGGAATGGGCAAGGGAGAAGCAGGCTTCCCGCTGAGCAGGGAGCCCAATGTGGGACTCAATCCCAGGACGCTGGGATCATGACCTGAGCCGAAGGCAGACGCTTAACGACTGAGCCACCCAGGCACCCCATAAAACTTTTTTCTTAAGTAGACTCCATGCCCAATGTGGGGCTTGAACTCATGACCCTGAGATTAAGAGCCACATGCTCTACCGACTGAGCCAGCCAGCTACCCCACAAAGCTTTTTATCATAGAAAATTTCAAACATACACAAAATCAAAGAGAATGGTATAATACCCTCCCCACCCCAGCATTCATTATCCAGCTTCAATAATCATCAGTTCAGGGGCGCCTGGGTGGCTCGCCGTTAAGTGTCTGCCTTCGGCTCAGGTAATGATCCCAGGGTCCTGGGATCGGGGCTCTCTGCCAGGCGGGACAAAAAACCTCTCCCACTCCCCCTGATTGTGTTCCCTCTCTCGCTATGTCTCTCTCTGTCAAATAAATAAATAAAATCTTTAAAAAAAATCATCAGTTCATGGCCAATAATATTGTTTTATCTGTATTTTCCCCTCCTCCCTCATCTGCCACTGAATTTTCTGAGTTGAATCCCAGGCATTGAATTATTTCAGTATATATCTCAAAGAACCCTAAAAAGAAAAATCCATAGCCATTAACACACCATCAGAAGTAACATGATTATTTAATATCATCAAATATCTACTCACTATTCTTACTTTTCTGATTATCTCATAAATGCTTCTTTTTCATAATAGGTCTACTCAAATTAAGATTCAAATAAAAACCAAACATATCATTTTGATTAATGTATTTTTTGTTTTCCATTTTTAAAATTTTTTAAATTTTATTTTAAGTAGGCTCCACGCCCAATGTGGGGCTTGAACTTGCAACCCCTGAGATCCCGAGTCACGTGCTCTACCGACTGCGCCAGCCAGATGCCCCTGTTTTGCATTTTTAAATATTATCTTTTGAAGGTGTTACTGAAGTGCTCCAAACAGAAAAGTAAATAAATCATAAGTGTACAGCTCAATTTATTTTCAAAAACTCAATATAACCACTTAAAACATAACCCAGAAGCCCCCTTTATTCTCCCTAACCACTAATCTGACTTTCAATACTATGCTGCAGATTAGTTTTGCCTGATTTTCAACTTTATATAAATGGGACTTATATAGTAAATACTCTTTTGGGTCTGGCTTTTTTCATCATGTTTGTGAGAATCATCCATATTTTTAAGTGTAGTTTTTGTTCATTTTCATTGCTGTACAGTATTCCATTGTGTGAATATTCCCCAATTTATTTTTCCTGTGCATTTTACTGTTGATGGGCTTTGGATTGTTTCCAGTTTGGGACTATTATTGATTGTGCTGCTGTGAACATTCTAGTATATGTATTTTTGTGGATGCATATTTACATTTCTGTTGGCTATATAGCTAGAAGTTGAATTGCTAGGTCATAGCATATGCATATATGCAGCTTTAATAGATACTGCCAAATAGTTTTCCATGGCTTATTGTCTGCCCTCATGCAATTATCATATTATCTCAATTACTATAGCTTAATAGTAACTTTTAATACTTGGTACTATAACTGTTCCAGATTCTTCTTCCAGACTGGCTTGGGTCTTCCTGCTCTTTGCATTTTCATATAAAAGTTTATGAACAGCTTGTCATAACTTGTCAATTCTAAGTCCCCTTTAATGCATAGGTTTCTCCTTCCTCTCTTATTATGCAATTCAGGTCACTTTTCCTGTAGTGTTCCAAACATTCTAAATTTTGTTGGTTGTATCCTTACGGTGTGATTCAGCATGCCTATATCCTGAATTTCCTATGAATGGTAGTTACATCTAGAGGCTTAATCAGATTCAGCAAACATGCAGTTGATAAGTGGTAATTAACTAAGCACTGGGCTTGCTGCCAGGTGAGATACAAAAATGTCTAAGACATCATTCCTAATCTACTGCTTCTTGCAAGCATGGAAGGTTAAAATTCAAATAAGTGCCTTTGGAGAGAGGCCAACTACTCTGGTAGCTCAGATCAGAGAGTGGTTACTTCCAATAAGGTATGTGAGGAATGGAAGTGAGGGAAAGTTTTGTAAAGGCAACACTATTTCAGCTGGGCTTGAAAGTTGCTAGAGATCTGACAAGTTAGTATTGTTATAAGCATTAATTTGCTGTGACAGCTGTGTGAATTGCAGTTAGTAGAGGGTGGGGGTAGAAGCTGGAAAGGTGGGGTACCGATTTGGTGGTGGTCCCCAAAATATGTGTCCATGTCAGAACCCCAGGAAGCTGTGTTACATTATTTGGAAAAAGTATCTTTGCAGATGCAATCAAGTTAAGGATGAGATGAGATAATCCTGGATTATGTGATTGTGCCCTAAATCCAATGACGAATGTCCTTGCAAAAGAGAAGAAAGACACACAGAGGAGAAAGCAATGTGAAGACGGAGGCAGAGATTGGAGTGATGTGGCCATAAGCCAAGGAAACCAGCATCCACAAGAAGCTGGAAGTAGCAAAGAACGGATTCTCCCCTAAGAGCCTCTGTAGAGAGTAAAGCGCTGACAATACCTTGATTTTGGACTTCTGGCCTCCAGACTGTGAGAGAATAAATTTCTATTGTTTTAAGCCACTAAATTTGTGATAATTTGTTAGGGCAGCTACAGGACACTAGTAGAGGTGGATTGAGGCTAGAATGTAATACTGTGGAATTTTACCCTACATTGCACTAGGAGTGCTTCCTCGTCTCTGGTACCTCAGTTTCCATCCATCCAACGGTTGCCTTTAGCCGAAACTGTATTTTTTTTTTTTTATCCCTGTAGCTCTTTAATGAATCATCCATTTGATTAAGGGAACCTCCTCCTGAATTCTTAATTTGAAGCAATAATGGGATTCAAAGCATTATGACTGCAGCCCTAGGCCCGCCACGACGGAGACTTAAAGGTACTCAAGCTAGGGAGTCACTATCCCTAATTGCACTTTGTCCTAAAGACCCCCGTAAAATGGAAATGTAATCGAAAGTCAGATCCCTAACAACTATCAGGTTGTTCTTGGATGCACAACACCATAAAGCCATCAGGGGAAAAAGTTATAAATAGTGACTAAAGTAAACCGACAATAGAAGTACTATATATATGTGTGTGTGCTGGTGTTTTAATACGGCAGTAGTAGAGAGTAGGAGTTTCTACTCTGGATTTGGAAGTCCACGGAAGCTTTTTTTCGCCGTGGCCAGTCCCGTCTCCCCCTTGCTCCGTGAGGGGCTGCTAACTTCCCCCAGGTCCTCGCCTCCCTCTCGTGGCCCCCCTGATCTAACTCCCCCCGGGGCCCACCGCGCTCTAGAGGAAGCCCGCGGGCCGCGCGCCCCCCGCAGAATCTTTCGCCGGGAGGCCGCCTAATCCTCGGACTTCGTTCCAACACCTGCACGGCCCAGAGCGACAGCCAATGGGGGCGCCTCCGCAAACATGGCCCCTTGTGCTCTCACAATATTCGTGAGACTCCGTCCCCTACATACACTTAGCCAGGTACACCTCGCCGCCCTCCCACGTGCGCCCCGTGTGACCCTGCCGGTAACCCCCAGCCTGGGAAAGCCTGGTCGCTGGGCTCCCGCCGCTCCCCGGCCAGACTCCGTCCCGCTCGCTGGCTCGGGCCTGGGACGCCCGCCTCCCCGACCCTGTCGGGTTCCAGGCAAAACCCGGAGCGCCGGCCACTCAGAGGCTCCCGGGAGGCGGCGCGGCGCGGCGGACTGAGCATGCGCAGTGGGCAGGGCCGGCTCCCGGCGCAAGAAGGAAGCGTCCGCGGTGCTCCCGGCGGCTGTGCTGGGGTATGCGGTACCGGCTAGCGTGGCTGCTGCACTCCGCGCGGCCCAGCACCTTCCGCTCCGTCCTCGGCGCCCGCCTGCTGCCCCCGGAGCGCCTCTGTGGGTAAGCGGAGCGGAGCGCCTGGGCCCTCGGGGCCCGCGGGTCACGGTGGGTTGGAGCTCGGGTTGCAAAGTGGTGATTCAGCACTTAAAGCCAGCATCCACAAGAAGCTGGAAGTCCCGCCGGCCTGGGGCCCGGACGCCCGCGCAGAGGCCGCCCCGGGGCCCGGAAGGGCAGCCAGCCGGGCGGGAGCGCGGGGCCTTGCCGGGAGAGGAGGGCGCCCCTCGGGCCGGTGAGGGCGGACGGGGACTGTGACCCGGGGTCACGGGGCGTGTGTCACAAGTGCGGGGGGCGCGGGCGCGGACGGAGTGACCCCGGCCGGCTCCCGGGAGCCTTGCCGTGCCACTCTCCTGGGAGTCTGCTCGTGAGGGGCCGGGAACCTCAGTCCGACTGCCCCTGGTCATGGGGTAAAGGAATCCGAGTCTAGGGAGACCGCTTCTCACCCTCCTCTCAGCCCTGCTTTTTTCCATGGGGACGGAGTTTCCACTACTATATGGAAATGCCTGCGTTGGGAACCGTAAAAGTTTGCGTGCCTGCGCCTGAGTGAGTAGACGAGTGTTGGGTTTCCTGTCCGGGGGGATTCGGGAGCCGAAGGATACCTTGGGATCCGTCAAAGCAGCTCCCTTGTTTTACACCTGAGATAACCGAGGCCCAGAGATATTGTGTGATTTCCCAATCGCAGGGCTTGTGGCAAAAACCAGGATGGGGACGCGGGTTTTTTTGGTTTTTTTTTTTGCCATCCGGTGGCGTGCTCACTCCACTTTGCCGCTCAGTGTATACTAGAAATACATAGCCTTGTAGCGAACGCTGAATGCCTTTTACTGTGAATAGAGAGGAATTGGAAAAGATGCGCAGTATGGTCTTGCCTTACTTAGATGTATCATTTGAACCCCTCCTCTGGTTTTAATAATATCTAGGACCTAAAAAGTGCAGCAGGGCACTGTGATAGACCCTCTGTGTAAGTATGTGGTCTGCCTTCCAAGGAACTTTGACTTCGTTTGAGCGGATTAAGATGCCAAGAGAGTATAGCCAGCTAAAAAGGATGTGTTTGACTAGGGTCAGAAGATGGGCAGTCTGGTCAGTGCGTGCTTTGGGAGCACAATTTAGGGCAGGGATAGAGGAGGGGGGTCTGGGCTGGCCTTTGAAGGAAAAGCAGAAAGTGGGTGGGAGGGTGAGCAGTGGTGTTTACGTAATCCAGCCTAGGCATGCCGGGTTTGGGGTCGGGGACGGACAGTGAGCAGATTAGTCTAGTTGGAGCCTTAGAGAATTTCAGTGTGGGAAGTAGGAGGAAACCAATTGTGTATTATAAAAGTAGGATAATGCTAGCCTGGGCTTTGAATGTTAGTTGGGCTTTTCCAGTGCATAGTATTGGGAGCTGTTAAGAGTTTTTGAGGTGGGGAGTGCTCTAATGAAACTGGTAATTTAGGAAATTAGTTTGGTGCTATGCACAGGTTATAAGGGAGTGGAGAGACCTGAAGCAGAGAAATTGGTTGGGACTTAGTCTTTTCTGAGTGAACTAGGGTGGTAGTAATAATGGTGCTAAAAAGGCCAAGTGCAAATGAAAAAATCTGTGGAACTTGTTTTCCCTCTTTCCCACTCTATGCAAAATCCACTACAACATGGATAAAGATCCCTGAGTTTAGATAAAGAAGTGGGAGTGGTAAGTATAGGCAGGGTACCTTTGTGGGCCTCCTTCAGGTCAAAATTTTTTTTGTGCTTAATTTGTTGCTAATAGGCTGTGCTTAGCTCCATATTGTCTCCAGTGTACAGCATTTGGGATTTTATTTTTTATTTACTTTTTGTTAAAGATTTTATTTTTAATTAATCTCTACACCCATTGTGGGGCTCAAACTCACAGCCTTGATATCAAGAGTCAAATGCTCTACCAGCTGAGCCAGCCAGCTGTCCCAGAATTTGGGATTTAAAGAAAGCACCAGTTTTATACAACAAAGAGGTTTGTATGTTCTACCTACAATCCAGTTTTCTCTGTGCTTTTCTCCCATTGCTCCTCACTTTCAGGGCATGGGTTGTTGAACTGCCAGAGCTTCAAGATAAGGTTGTTCTTGAATAAGGAAATTCAGGAGATTCAAAGATAATGAATGAGTTTAACCATCTAGAAAGCTCTACATTAAAAATTAGTGGTTGAGGCTATTAAGGAAAATACAGGTTCAGTCAAAGGGATCAGGGTATAGTTATAGGAAGGAAAGCTACCATCTGAATCTACCCCATATTCAAATCTTAAGGAAGGTAATTCTGTGCAAAGTAGGGAGATGTATTTTTTTTTTTTTTAGATTTTATTTATTTATCAGAGAGAGCAAGAGTGAGCAGGGGGAGCTGCAGCAGGAAAAGCAGGCTTCCCACTGAGTAGGGAGCCTGATGTGGGACTTGATCCCAGGACCCGGGGATCATGACCTGAGCCTCAGGCAGACGCTTAACCGACTGAGCCACCCAGGTGCCCCAAAGTAGGGAGATATAGTAACAGAGATGGTTACAGGGCTATTTACTGGGAGAGCTGGGATTTAACCCGTGTCCGTCTGGAGCCAGAGCCTGAGCTCTTAACTGGAATACTGCCTTTGCCAGTGTTGAGGCATTCATCCCTGTTCTAACTTTTTGAGAAAGAGATGGTCTTAAAGCATTTGTATAAGATTTATTCATTTAAAAAGCCGAGTCATTTTCCTCTTTTTAGCCATATTGGATAAGTTGGGGCTGTGTGTAATTAATCTGAACTGCTGGGGGAACCTAGAAGTAATAGCCCAGTCCCTGGCAACTACTTGGAACACCTGTGCATCCGGCCTCTCACTTTGCAGGCAGCTCTACTTTGCATTTCTCTGTTCTATGGGTGTAGGTAACAGTGGTATGCCAAATGGACTAACTATTAAGATCTAGGCTTTTAAATTACTTTTTTTTTTAATGGTATAAGCACTATGTATGTATATATATATGTATGTATGTATGTAAGCAAGCTCTACACCCACCATAGGGCTTGACTACTGACCCTGAGATCAAGAGAGACATGCTCTACTACTGACTGAGCCAGCCATGTGCCCCCAAGCTTTTAAATTACTTTTAACCAGAAAAATATCTTTTAATGGTCTAAAAGGAGAGGATGCCCTTGAGTATCTTTTTTTTTTTAAGATTTTTATTTATTTATTCATGAGAGACAGAGAGAGAGAGAGGCAGAGGGAGAAGCAGGCTCCCAAGGAGCAGAGAGCCCGATTGGGGACTCGATTCCAGGACCCTGGGATCATGACCTGAGCTGAAGGCAGACGCTCAACCATCTGAGCCACCCAGGCGCCCGCCCTTGAGTATCTTTAATTAGCATTAGCCCAAACCCTACACAGTAAAAAATTACATTCTTTCTGCCTTTAAGGTTAGGGTTGGAGATAATCTTACCAGGGATTAGTGTGGGGAGCAGAATTTCAATATATATTTTCATAAGAATTGATTTCCTTTCTGTTTTTCTATTGGTATTTTAGATCTCCTAAAGAGGTACCCAGATAATCAGCCTACCTTCAGCCAGGGTGACAGGGCTAACACACTTTCACAGGGGGTAGATCCTCTAGGTATGCTGGGTAGAGGCTTGGGTAGGGCATTCCTACTTGTTTTTTCTTGAGTCCGCTCTCACTCTTCTCTCTTCCTTTAGCCATCATTTGAATATCTGTATTGTAGTGATCACTCACTGCAGTGTGCTCAGCACTGTGAGGGATGCAAAGAGTCAGTGATAAATTCGTTCTCAAGAAGCTTTCAGTCAAATAGTAATTCCACTCCTTAAGATCTTTTACTAAACAGCTCCACTTTTGCATTGTTGCCTCTTTCCATTTATTTTGAAAAGCAGCTCAATATTTTTATTATAGTACTCTCTTCCCCCCCTTTTTTTTTTTTTACGATTTTATTTATTTATTTGAGAGAGAATGAGAATGAGAGAGACAGAGCATGAGGTGGGGAGGGTGAGGGAGAAGCAGACTCCCCGCGGAGCAGGGAGCCCAATGTGGGACTCGATCCTGGGACTCCAGGATCATGACCTGAGCCAAAGGCAGTAGCCCAACCAACTGAGCCACCCAGGTGCCGTATAGTACTCTTTCTTTTAAAAGTGGGACTTAGAAATTGTTGTAGCATTAAAAGCTATAAAAGCTTTTATTCCCCTCAAAGAACTGTATAGTTTCTCTTTGCCTATTAAAAATGTGTAACTGGGGGTGCCTGGGTGGCTCAGTCGGTTAAGCAGTTGCTTTCAGCTCAGGTCATGATCCTGGAGTCCCGGGATCAAGCCCCACATCTGGCTTCCTGCTCAGTGGGGAGTCTGCTTCTCCCTCTGACCCTCCCCCCCTTGTGCTCTCTCTCTCTCTCACTCTCTCTCAAATAAATGAATAAAATCTTAAAAAAAAAAGTGTAACTGTTAAAAAAAAAAAAGGTGGGACCCACAAGCTGGCTCTCTGAGGGGAAGGTATCACATTCTGCCTGACATATTTATTGCATGAATTAATGAATGGTCTCTTTTCAAAATCATTTTTCTGTTGACTTCCCTAGTTTTGCAAATATTGGTATTAATCATTTTCTCGGTTTAGCTTCAGAATTGGAGTAATCTTTGCATCTCTTTTTCTCTCACTGTCTGTTCTGAAGACCAAACTCTTGAGTCTTTCATCCTAAAGTTTCTTGGAGTAAAACTTAATCTTCCATTATCCTCCTAGTTTAGGCTATGATTATCTTCCCTGACATCTCACACCTACAAGTTCTGTATATATATTTTAACTCCAGTATAATTAACATATAATGTTATATTAGTTTCAAGTGTACGATATAGTGATTTAACAATTCTATACATTACTCAGTGCTCATCGTTAATAAATGTACTCTTCATTTTGCTTTTATTTTTAAATCAATGATTTTTTTTTTTTTAATTTTATTTATTTATTTGAGACAGAGAGAATGAGAGACAGAGAGCATGAGAGGGAGGAGGGTCAGAGGGAGAAGCAGACTCCCTGCTGAGCAGGGAGCCCGATGTGGGACTCGATCCCGGGACTCCAGGATCATGACCTGAGCCGAAGGCAGTCGCTTAACCAACCAACCCAGGCGCCCCATCGTTAATAAATGTACTCTTAATCCCTTTCACCTATTTCACCCATTCTCCTCCCTCTTCCCCTCGGGCAACCACCAGTTCTCTATATTTAAGACAATGATTTTGTTTTTTTGTTTGTTTTTTTTTTTCAAGATTTTATTCATTTGAGATACAGAGAGAGAGCATGAGCAGGGCGAGAGGCAGAGGAAGAGGGAGAAGGAGAAGCAGGCTCCCCACTAAGCCAGGAGCCCGATGTGGGGCTCGATCTCAGGACCCTTGGATCATGACCTGAGCCGAAGGCAGATGCTTAACCATCTAAACCACCCAGGCGCCCCTAAGGGTCTTTTTCTTCGTTTTTCTTAAATTCCACATGTGAGTGAAATCATATGCTATTTGTCTTTCTCTGACTTATTTCACTTAGCATTATACTCTCTAAATCCATCTATTATTGCTTATGGCAAGATTTCATTCTTTTTTATGGCTGAGTAATAGTCCATTGTATGTATATACGTGTGTGTATCTTCTTTATCCATTCATCTGTGGATGGACATTTGGGTTGCTTCCATATCTTGGCTATTGGAAACAATGCTGCAGTAAACATAGTGGTACGTATATCTCCGTAACTGATTTTTCCAGACTCCTGTCTCCCTACTACTTGATCTTTATCATCCGATTAATTCTAATATACCACTTTCCCCATGCCATTCATTGTCTTGCTTAGAAACCACCAATGGTTCTGCACTATTTAAAGATCAGATCCTGGGCACCTGGCTGGCTCAGTTGGTTAAGCGACTGCCTTTGGCTCAGGTCATGATCCTGGAGTTCCAAGATCGAGTCCCGCATCGGGCTCCTTGCTCAGCGAGGAGTCTGCTTCTCCCTCTGACCCTCCCCTCTCTCATGCTGTATCTCATTCTCTCTCTCAAATAAATAAAATCTTTAAGAAAAAATAAAGATCAAGTCCAAATTTCTTGACCCAGCATTTAAGCATCTCATAAGCTGGCCCTAGCCTAACTTTTCAACCTAACTTTCCTCTTCGCTAGTCAGATCCACCAATTTCCTGTCTCATGTACACGAGCTGTTCCTTCCCAACTCTCAAATGCCCTCTGTCTTTTCTTTTCTATGACTAAATCTGTCATTCTTTTTTAGACCTTATTTAGGTCACACAGTTGTGTTTCCTTTTTCTAAGCTTAAAGATTTATTCGAGATTTTGAAACATCCATTGACATTTAACCATATACTACTTCATATTTTTTTTACTCTTAATATCATACATGGCAGAGTATATAGGATAAAAAATAAACAGTTTAGGAAATAGAACATCTCCCTTTTTTTATTTTTTATTTTTAAGTAGGGGGCTTGAACTCAAAAGCCTGAGATTAAGACCTGAGCTGGGGTCAAGATTCAGACACTTACCCAACTGAGCCAGCCAGGTGCCCCAGATATAGAACATTTCCAGTAACTTTGAAGCTCTCTGTGTTTACCTCTCCAGTTGCAACCTTCTCCCTCTTCTGGAGAGGTGGTGTTATCCTGTATTTGGATAATAATTCCCTTGATTTTCTTTATACTTTATCAATCTGAATATATTCTTTTTTTTTCTGTCATGAAGATAGAAGTATGTTTATTTATTTTTAAATTTTTAATTTAAATTCAATTTAGTTAACATACACTATATATATATTTTTTTTTTAAGATTTTATTTATTTATTTGACAGAGAGAGACACAGCGAGAGAGGGAACACAAGCAGGGGGAGTGGGAGAGGGAGAAGCAGGCTTCCCGTGGAGCAGGGAGCCGGATGCGGGGCTTGATCCCAGGACCCTGGGATCATGACCTGAGCCGAAGGCAGACACTTTAACGACTGAGCCACCCAGGCGCCCTAACATATGCTGTATTATTAGTATGTGTGTTTGAGACTTTTCTTGTTTCTTGAGCAAGTGAATATATATATATTTTTTTTCGGTCTCACATTTATTACTGAACCAACCTACTGGTGTAGAGGCATAGTAACAGAAAAGTTGTTTCCCTGATAAAACATGTCTATTGGCCAGGTAGGAGGGATGTTTACAAGAGTGGTAGGATAGGAACACATAATCTTCATGCAGCTTAAATATGTGTGCCAATTAGGTGTGTCATATCATGATGTGTGATGCCTTATAGACCCAGCTTGGTTCTTCTCCAGTGTTCCTCTTGGAGTTGTACCTGATTTTTTTATTTTATTTTATTTATTTATTTGACAGAGAGAGACACAGCGAGAGAGGGAACACAAGTGGGGGGAGTGGGAGAGGGAGAAGCAGGCCTCTCATGGAGCAGGGAGCCCGATGTGGGGCTCGATCCCAGGACCCTGGGATCATGACCTGAGCCAAAGGCAGACACTTAACGACTGAGCCACTCAGGCACTCTGTACCTGATTTTATTACCAGTTTTCATCAGAATCCACTGGAGAATGGGAGGATTCTACTTTTGTTTCTTGGCCAGGAATTGCTTGATTCTGAAAGTCTTGGGAGAGGACATGGTGAGGAACACACACCAGGATGGCGGCGAAAAGGAGAAAAAGCGGAAGTGAATATATTCTTAAACAGTATACTTTTTAGTTTTTTCTGCTTTTGATCTTCGTAGAAAATTTTCTCCTCTAAGTTACCTTTTTTTCATTTAACCTTGTTTTGAGATTCACATAGATATATCCGTTCACTGCTGAATGGCAGTCTTATGTGAATATGCCACTGGTTATTTTTCTATTCTGTTGTTGATGGAGATTTGGCTTGTTTCTTTTTTTTTTCCCTCCTATCATGAATAATCCATGTTGTTGGCATGCCCCAATACCCAGTGTTTGGACATCTTCTCTCCCTGCACTCAATTAGGGTTCTCATTCAATCACATTGCTTTAAATATTATTTATATATGCTTTGTCCACTGTGTAGCCATGAGGCACATGTACTTATTCAAATGTAAATTAATGAAAATTAACAATTCAGTTTTTCAGTCACCTTAGCTGCATTTCAAGTCACATGTGGCTCATGGCTGCCATATGAGGCAGAGCAATTACAGAGCTATTATCATCACTAATGTTTTGTGAAACCCACCTGATCTGTGTTCCAATAGTTCCCAAATGTATCCCTCCCCTGAATTTCAGATTTAGGTAATAAACTTCCTCCTCACCATTTCCCTTGGATGACCTATATATCTTAAACTTACCATGTTCAAAACCTGCTCCTCCCATGATTTTCTCCCTCATCTCAGTGAATAACATCTCTATTCTTCCACTTGTTTAGGCTAAAAACTTGGAGTCATCCTTAACTCCTTTCTTGTTTTCATATCCCTCATCAGTCAGCATATACATCCAGATTCAGACCACTTCTGCCTGCCACCACCCTGGTTCTAATCACACTCTTTTACCCAGATACTGTAATAGCCTCTTAAGCAGTTTCCTTTCTTCTGCCCTTGCCTCTCTCTGTATAGCTTGTTCTTGTCACCACAGGTAGCATGATCTTTTTGAAATCCAAGTCCTATATCTTCGCTAGTGAATGCTTAAAACCTTGCGGTTGATCCCCATTTTGCTCGTAAAAACAAAATCCTTATAATAGCCAGGAAGGCCCCGTGGGAGCTGGCCTCTCATCACCTCTCTAATCTTGTTTCCAAAATAATCACTCTCACCCCATTCTAGTCACACTGGTCTATTTACTTGACTCAGTCTTAGATTATTTGCACTGCTTTCCCTCTGCTCAGAATGCTCTTCTACCATTGAGATCAGGGAGGGCTTCACAGAGAGCATAGGGTTTGAGCAAACGTCTTTGAAAGAAATAAAAAATTTGGATGAACAGAAGGGGAAGAGAGGATATTTTAGAAGGAATAGTGTTAGCAAAAGCTCAGAAGTAGGAAAAATCGCAATATAATCAAGGGACAGTAGATTTTATCCTGTAGGAAGTAGAGAGTCTGTGATGCCTTTTGAGCAGTACAGTCACATATGAAAACTGTTTTTTGTTGATAAATCTTGCTGTTTTTTGGAAGCACAGTTGAAATGCAGGCAGAGACAAAAGTTAAAGAAGAAGTACATATAATAAGGAAAGGAGAGTGTCTGCAGAGGGTGTGTGTGAAAGAAGATTTCAGCAGCTTTGATTGAGTATGGGGGGAGCTGGAGGAATCCCAGAGGCCTAAGGTCTTGGTCCTGAGTGACTTTCAGATTAGTGCTGAGATGAGCCTTGACTAGGGGGGCCACCAGGGTAGGGAAGGCTCTTGTGGGGAGATTCACCTCCAGGCAGTGGGAAGAAGTCCAGTTAGGTGAGATGTTGGTCCTGGCTGGTGGGGGGCTGGTGTTCTAAAGACATGCCAAGAGAACAGGTTGGTCAGGTGCAGGGGTGGGGCAGTCTCGTAGGCACTGTTAACCGTCTCATAGCTAGCCTTTAACCATCAGGAAGATGGGTGACTCAGGGTCCCTCGGGGTAGTGGACGAGATTGAGCAGTCCTTAAATACCCAAAACCAAAATGGTGATCCACCTTGCAGATTGTAGTTAAGGAAAGAGTTCAGTTTAAAGATCACAACCTGGTTGATGATTCCTGAACAGGAGTGTCTAAAATTTCCACTGTTGGGCACCTGGGTGGCTCAGTTGGTTAAGCGACTGCTTTCAGCTCAGGTCATGATCCTGGAGTCCCTGGATCGAGTCCCGCATCGGGCTCCCCGCTCGGCAGGGAGCCTGCTTCTCCCTCTGACCCTCCCCCCTCTCATGTGCTCTCTCTCTCTCCTTCTCTCTGTCTCAAATAAATAAATAAAATCTTTAAAATAAAAAATAAATAAATAAAATTTCCACTGTTTGAGGAACCTAGAACAAGACTAAGCTGCAGTGAAGGCTAAGTAGACTCAGCTGTGAGGCTCTTGACGTTGCTGTTAAAGTGAACCATAAAAGATTTAGTAGCTCATATTTATTGAATGCCTATTATGTGTTTTGCCTTGTATTTTGAGCTTCCCATGTGTTGTTTAACGGCCACAATAGTTCTGTGAGAGAGAGACTGTGGTTCTTTTCTTTTTTTCAGATAAGGAGATTGAGGCTCAAAGAGGTTAACTTGCTCAAGGATATACTAGTGAGTGGTTTAGCCAGAAGTGAATCCAGATGGGCTCACTCAAGAACCTCAGAGGTTGGTCATTATATTATTTACTACCTTAGAGGTAGCTCGGCATCTGTAGTAGAGATGGGGAAGTCAGAACAAGGAGGTTTTGGAAGGGATCAGCATGGTATATGGTGAGTTGGTGATATTGAGTCTGGAGCTGTTGCTGAATAGTGAATGGGAGGTTTGAAGCATTGGAAATATGGGTGGACCTTGATAAGAAGGTCTGAGCAGATTTCCTACATCAAATAGTTGTGTATAGAAGTGATGGTTGAAGACACTGAGATGGATGGGTATATGGGAAATACTTGTGTAGAGATAGAGGGCCCAAGTTACACCCTGAGGAATGCTGACATTTAGGGATGAGGAAACAGAGTTGGAGAGGTTGGGGGTTAGAGAGGCAGAAGATGATAATCAGATGCAGAATGGTTAGAAGTGCCAGCCAAAGAGGTTTGGTTTGTTGTTTTTGAAGATTTTATTTATTTATGGACACCTGGGTGGCTCAGTCAGTTAAGCATCTGCCTTCGGCTCAGGTCATGATCCAGGGTCCTGGGATCGAGTCCTGCATCGGGCTCCTTGCTCAGCAGGGAGCCTGCTTCTCCCTCTGCCTGCCTCTCCCCCTGCTCTCTCTCTCATAAATAAGTAAAATCTTAAAAGAGAGAGATAGTGAAAGAGAGCAGGAGAGGGATGGGAGGGAGAGGGAGAAGCAGACTCCCCACTGGGCAGGGAGCCCATCTCGGGACTCGATTCCAGAACCTGGAGATCATGACCCTAGCCAAAGGCAGATGCCCAACTAACTGAGCCACCTAGGTGCCCCAGCCAGAGAGGTTTTAAGCAGACTGGGGCCTTGGGAAAAGACCAAAGACCATTTCATTGGTAACCTGCAAATAAAGGGGAAGGAATAGACGCCAAGTTTCATTGAGCCCTATAGAGTGACTTTGAAAAAAATGTTGGTATTGGGGCACCTGGGTGGCTCAGTCAGTTGAGTGGCTGCCTTCAGCTCAGGTCATGATCCCAGGGTCCTGGGATTGAGCCCCGCATCGGGCTCCCTGCTCAGTGGGGAGCCTGCTTCTCCCTCTCCCTCTGTCCCCTGGCTCATGCTCTCCTCTGAGTTTTTTCTCCTAGGAGTTTTATGGTTTCAGGTCACACAAGTAGGTTTTTAACTCATTATGAGTTTATTTTTGTGTATGGTGTAAGAAAGATTCTTTTGCATGTAGCTGTCCAGTTTTCCCAACACCATTTGTTGAAGAGACTGTCTTTTCCCCATTGTATATTCTTGCCTCCTTTGTCGTAGATTAATTGACCATTATAAATAAGCATGGGTTTGTTTCTGGGCTCTCTGTTCTGCTCCGTTGATCTGTGTGTCTGTTTTTTGCCAGTACCGTACTGTTTTGATTACTACAACTTTGTAGTATATCTTGAGATCTGGAATTGTGATACCTCCAGCTTTGTTTTTCTTTCTCAAGATTGCTTTGGCTGTTTTGGATCTTTTGTGGTTCCATACAAATTTTAGTATTATTTGTTCTGGTTCTGTGAAAAATACTATTGATATTTTCATGGGGTTTACGTTAAATTTATGGACTGCTTCTCTTTCTGTTATTTCATTATTAGTGTTGCTGTGGCTAGGACTTCCAGTACTATTTGAATAAAAGAGGCAAGAGTGGACATTCTAGGGGCGCCTGGGTGGCTCAGTTGTTAAGCCTTAGGCTCAGGTCATGATCCCAGGCTCCTGGGATCAAGCCCTGCATTGGGCTTCCTGCTCCGCAGGGAGCCTGCTTCTCCCTTTCCCACTCCTCCTGCTTGTGTTCCCTCTCACTGTGTCTCTCTCTGTCAAATAAATAAATAATAAAATCTTAAAAAAAAAAGGGTGGACATTCTAGTCTTGTTCCTGATCTTAGAGGAAAAACTCTCAGTTTTTCACCATTGTATATGATGTTAGCTGTGGGTTTTTCATATATGGCCTTTATTATGTTGAGGTATGTTCCTGCTAAGTCCACTTTGTTGAGAGTGTTTATCACAAACAGATGCTGGATTTTTGTCTAGTACTTTTTCTGCATCCATTGATTGAGATGATCATATGGTTTTTATTCTTTGTTTTATTGATGTGATATATCATGTTGATTGATTTGCAAATATTGAACTATCCTAAAATTTGTAAAGACCCTGAATGGCTAAAGCAAATCTAGAGGCATCATGATTCTGGACTTCCAGCTCTATTACAAAGCTGTAATCATCAAGACAGTATGGTGCTGGCACAAAAACAGACACATAGATCAATGGAACAGAATAGAAAATCCAGAAATGGACCCTCAACTCAGTGGTCAGCTAATTTTCCACAAAGCAAGAAGGAATATCCAGAGTTGGATGTTTAACCAACTGAGCCATCCAGGCACTGCAGGGTAACATTCTTGAGCTCAGAATCTGTCCTGGGAAGAGATCAGGGAGCTTGACTCCTGGTTCTGAGTTTGTACTCCAGACTGCCATTGGTGACAGAATGTCTTATTTGCTCTATAATTCTGTTCTCTCGGGAACCAGTGTGATGTAGTGGAGAAGTCACTTTGTCTAGTGGTCAGAAGGTCTGAGGTAAAGCCCTCTTTGGCACAGATTGGCTTTGTTATCTTGAATGGGTCACTTTGCATGGGCCTCTTTTTACTAGACATCAAACTAAGTAGCTTCAAAATCCCTGTGAGTGCTAATAAGTTTTGATTTCTGAGCAACATGGGCTTCTGGTGTGTGGTTCCTTTTCTTTCCTTGTGCTAAAATGTCAATACCTTCTCACTTTGTGTTGTTGTTTTAAAGATTTTATTTGAGAGGGAGAGAGCACATGTGAGTATGAGCAGCGGGGACGGGGACAGAGGGAGAGGGTGAGAGAATCCTCAAGCAGACTCCTGGCTGAGCACAGAGCCTGAGGCGGGCTTGATCCCAGGACCCTGAGATCATGACCTGAGCCAGAATCAAGAGTTGGATGCTTAACCGACTGAGGCAGCCAGGCCCCCCAGCTTTCTTTGTTTTGATGAGGCCATCTTATTTTAAGTGGATTGAATTGGTTGCAGTGGTTCTCATCCATTTTTTTTTTTTTTAAAGATTTTATTTATTTATTTGACAGAGAGAGAGAGAGCACCAGCAGAGGGAGAGGGAGAAGCAGGCTCCCCGGAGAGCAGGGAGCCCAATGCAGGGCTCGATCCCAGGACCCTAGGATCATGACCTGAGCAGAAGGCAGACGCTTAACTGACTGAGCCACCCAGGTGCCCCACATCCATTATTTTTGGATAATGAAGTCCGAACTATAAAATAGTGTCTTCCACCCTTGACCCTGTTGACACTTTGGGCTGGATAATTCTTAGTTGTGGAGACTGTCCTGTGCATTGCAGCATGGCTTAGCAGCATCCCTGGCCTCTACTCACTACCAGTTTCATCCTTTAGTTGTGACAATTCATTTATGACACATAGCCAAATGTCCCACGAAATTGTCAGCTGTTGAGAACCACTGACATAAACAGTGGCCTGCGTATGGCAATTATAAAGGGATAATTATTTACCTGTTTTTCTGATAGTCTTATAAAGTACCGTGCTATTACCAGCCTGTCCGGTGAATGATTTTGACCTCTAGAGATGACAACATACAACTGGAATTTGCATTAGTATATAGTAAGAACGCTGGTAATAACATGGTGGTTACTGAGGTGGGTCTGTTTGCATATCACCCCTGTGGGACCATAATAATGATGATTATAATATAAGGTTACCATTTGTGAGCGCCTACTGTGTACCAGACACTGTGCCTTGATGAAGTTTTGTTTTGTTTTATACCTATCTTACAAGAGAAATGCTATAAACGCTGCTCAAGTCTGATGGACTTATAGTTACCTCTGTCAAGTTTAACAGACTCATATGAACACTTCACATGACTTTTTTTTTTAAAGATTTGTTCATTTATTATTAGAGAGAGAGAGGGAGGGCGTAGGTGGGAGGGATAGAGGGAGAGGGAGAGAGAGAATATTAAGCAGACTCCCTGTTGAGCACAGAGCCCAATGTGGGGCTTAATTTCATGACCCAAGCTGAAACCAAGAGTTGTACACCCAAGTCACTGAGCCACTCAGGCACCCCCACCTCACATAACTTTTTTTTTAAAATATTCATTTTAGAGTGTGAGTGAGTGGGGGGAGGGGCAGAGGGAGAGAATCCAAGCAGACTCCCCTCTGAGCATGGAGCCTGATGTGGGGCTTGATCTCATGACCCATGAGATCATGACCCGAGCCAAAACCATGAGTTGGATGCTTAACTGACTGAGCCACCCAGGCGCCCCTTCACATGACTCTTGATTGGCAAAACTAGATGAGGCCCAAAAGCCCAGTTTGACCAGAAGAGTCTAACAGTATCTAAAATCTGAGCAGTAAAGGGGTCATTTGGAAAAGGTGAAGGTATATAATTACTGAACACTTGCTGGAAGTGGTCAGTGGGTCAGTGCTGGCATGGAAAATCATTTCAAGGCAAAGTCCAGGTCTAGCTTTCTGATCCAGCATTATCTGAAGAGGGCAGAATTCTGTCAGAACCACAGGGTACGTATGGTTAGAACTGAGCCCTCAAGTGGAAGTATACCCCTCTGTGTAGAATTGAGTGTTTATGGTTTGCTTTTCTTGGAGGACTGTCGTGAGAGAATTAATTACAGGTTGATAACTTCTTAGCTTGTGATTTGAATTAATCTTTAGAGACCATGACAATGATCTTTGAGCTGTCCTTGCTGTTTGTTCTGGGATCATGGAGCATCTATGAGGATGATGACCTATGTGTAAAAATAATTCTGAGTTTGAAGAAATTTTAACTTTTTTTTTTTTTTTTTAAGATTTATTTGTTTGAGGGGCGCCTGGGTGGCTCAGTCATTAAGTGTCTGCCTTCGGCTCAGGTCATGATCTCAGGGTCCTGGGATTGAGCCCCACATGGGGCTCCCTGCTCGGCGGGGAACCTGCTTCTCCCTCTCCCTCTGTGTGCTGCTCCCCCTGCTTGTACACTGTCTCAAATAAATAAATAAAATCTTAATAAAAGATTTGTTTGAGAGAGAGAGAGCACATGTGCATGTGCACATGAGTGAGGGGAAGGGCAGAGGGAGAGAATCTTCAAGCAGACTCCCTGCTGAGCTCGGAGCCCGAGGTGGGGCTCAATCCCACTATCCATGAGATCATGACCTGAGCTGAAACCAAGAGTCCAACATTTAACCCACTGAACCACCCAGGGGCCCCAAGAAATTTTAACTTCATATAGTATTCTTTTTGTTTTGTTTTAAAATAAAGAACCTGTCTCATATCATGGGTTAGAAGTTGTTTGATGTAAATGTTGAAAATTGTTGAGGGGAGAATTTAAAGTTTCACCATTTTGCTTTTATTTGGATTATATTTGTTGCTTGTCACTCTTGGTTGGTTGCTGGAAGTATCAAGTTTTATTTTTAAATCTTAACTGAGGTCTAAAGTAAGTAATTACTCCAAAGCTAGTTTTCATATCATACTTAGTGACTAAAGACTTGAGTTAAAATATTTAACATCTTACTTTATTATTGACTTAGGTTAAATTGACTCCTGTTGTACTTATATGGGCCTCCTGTTCCTTCTGGCCAAGATGACATCAACAGAAATAGTTGTCTCAAGACACACCTGAGAAGGGTTAGATAATTATCATGTTAATTGGACTATTGTTTCTTAGTGAGCCTTCTTAGTTTAGCACTTGTTTGATTTTGGACAGCTGCTTCTCAGTTTCCATGTGGCACCATTTCCAAGATGACTTTTTGTGCATGATAATATTAGCCTTGAGTAATTCATGTATCTCCTTCCTCTTTTATTTTATTATGTTTGCTATTTTTAAAAACTCTATTTAAAAAAACTCTATTTAATTGAAATATAAGTGTTCAGGTTGATGAATTTTCACAAACCAAACATATCTGTACAACCGACATGTGACCAGTGTCCCAGAAACCTCCCTCATGTTTCCTTCTAATCACTGCTCCATGCCCCCAAGGGAAACCACTATCTTGACAAAAGGCTTAGCTTGATTTTACTTGTTCTTGCACTTTATATAAATGGGAGGATACAGTATTTAGTCTTTGCATAAAGCTTCTTTCACTCAACCTTATGTTAGTGAGATTCGTCCTTATTGTGCCTTGTTCTAGCTTTTCATTTTCACTGTTGTATACTATTTCATTGTGTGAATATATCACACAATGGACTTATCTTTTCACTGTTAATGGACATTTGATTGTTTCTAGTTTTGGCTATTGTGAATCATATTGCTATGAACATATAAATGCATTTATTTCAGGTATATATCTAATTTATGAATTGTTATGTCATATTGTCAGCTTTAGTGTAGACTGCCATTTTTCTAAAGATGTTGTTTATTTTAGAGCGCTCCCGTAGGGGGGAGGAGCAAAGGGAGAGGGAGGGAGAAACCCAAGTGGACTCTGTGCTGAATGTGGAGCCCAACGAGTGTGGAGACTGATGCTGGGTTTGATCTCATGACCCTGAGATCAGATCTGAGCCAAAACCAAGAGTCGGATGCTTAACTGACTGCGCCACCCAGGTGCCTCTAGACTGCCAGTTTTTAAAAAATGGTTGTACCAACTTGCATTCCCACCAGCAGTGTATGAGAGTTTGGGTTACCCTGTAAGTTCTGTATCACTTGGTATTTTCCATCCTTTTCATTTTAGCCATTCTGGTGGGTATGTAGTGATAGCTCAGAAAAGCTGTGACAAAAATCACCTATGGATTTGGGGCATCTTGAGCCTTTAATCTGTCACACCAAACTCATGCACCCACCAAAGCCTTGATTATCTTTGTTGAGTAGAGTCCTTCTTCTTAGGCCAAGTGTCATCTTCAGTCTGCATTCAAAATTAGCAAATACCCTCAGAGAAGAAGACAGATGATGATCATCAGCTCACCCAAAGAATTCTCCCATCTCTGGGATTTGCAGTTCATCCAGTCCTCATTTCTTCCACAACTCTCCAACATCTTTGAAAATGTGACTTTCTAATTTATCATGGCCTTTTCTATTTATTGAAGCTGAATCTGGTTGCCATAACCTATTATCCCATCCAGAAATGGAAGTTGTCAGAGATTCTTGGGGTTCTCCTCCATCCTTCAAAGGTTCTTCTGGCTGGTCTAAGAATTAAATTGACAGATTAACAGGATAAAATCAAATTTAATTTTGTATGTATAGGAACCATACACAGAGGAGAGGATCAAAGACAGAAAGGTAAAATGAGGTATATATGACATCCCGAGCTAAGGAGTGGGATGAGTCCTGGGGCCTCAAAGGGGCAGAGGGCCGTTCACAGGCAGTAAGAAGAAAAGATATTTGATAACTAGGTGTTTGCCTCCCATACACATGAGTCACTTAGATAAATTTAATTCTGGTAATAACTCTACTTCTGGGGAAGACCCCCAATTTAGATTCTTTTAGGTAGTTATGGGAGGCGCCAAAACTTCTCTTGAGCCTGCAGGGTCTTGATTCCCTTCAGCTCAAAATAGTCCACGTGCCAAAGTGACACATTTTGGGGAGACTTGCTCTGAACCCCTTCATACACAGTCATGTCACCTATGAATAATGTTAGTTGCTCTTCCCCTTCTTTCTCATGTTTATGTGTTTTATTTTTCTTGCATTATCGGACTGGTCAGAATCATCAGTCCATTGTTGAATAGAAGAGAGGATAGTGACATCCTGTTTGTGGGGAAGGGGGTTGAGGGTGTCTGCATTATTTTACCATTGAGTATGATGATTGCTGTAGTTTTTGTGGATATTTTTCAGATGAAGGAATTTTCTTCCTTCAATTTCTAGTTTGCAGACTTAAAAATTGTTGAATTTAGTTACTTCTTCTGCATCTACTGAGATAATTGTGATTTTTTCACCTTTTTATCTGTTCACATGGCTCACTGTATGCTTCTGAAAAATAGCCTCAGCCCTACCATATATATTGTAGTAATTATTGTATTCCCTTTCATGTATGAGACAATTGTACATACACTTCTCTCTCTTTAAACTTGCTATACATTTAATCCTGCCATTGGTTTCCTTCTTATTTTTTATTATCGAAGTATCATGAGACAATATGGTTCTCAGCCCAGGGACTCTGGCAGATTAGAAGCATTCTTCCAGGCTCCTTTTTACTACCTGTCTCTGTTTCCTATGGAGAGAAAGGAGTAAAAGAACTGGAGCATTTATTTTGACCTATATTAATTTTTGTTTCCTTGTTTTTGTTACTTGGGATTGTAAGGGAGGGGAATGAGATCAGGGAAGGGCTGTGGGGGTGGTAACTGGGAGCTAAGGAAGAAAGCCATATATGATTTCTTTAAGTACCGCCTTCTGCTCCTCCCTTCCCACGCTTCCTCTTTGTTGAGTGTTCCAGCTCTGCCACAAATCAATTGTGTAAATGTCCTTGGGCAAGTCACTTAATCACTGAGCTTTTATTTCCTCTTCTGGGGTTGAGGAGAATGACCAACAGCTGCTGTGACCTGTCACTTAGGGAGAATGGGAAAATTAAATGAGCAGTTTATAAAGCATATGACACTTTAAAAATGAGAGTAATTGTTAGTATTGGTTTGTACTGTGGCATCTTAAATTTTCTAACAGCCTGAAGGCTACCTGTGGGAGAAAGAAGAAGGTGTGAAACACCCTCAGTCCTCAAACTACAACTCTAAGAAACCTGTAGTTAAGTAACTGTGTGGCAAGAGGTATAAAATGGAGGTTTTGTTCATTTGCTTCAACCTCCATAAAGCCCCTATAAAGTGTTCCATGTTAAGCTTGTCACTTTTGAAATGAACAGCCATTGATATGTATGCACCAAAACTAAAAATTTGCAAAAGCGCTTATCTCTAAAATGATGCTGCTATAGGATTCCTTTATTTATTTTTCAAAATTTTATTTATTTCAGAGAGAGTGCATGCACGCATGCAGGGGGAGGGCCAGAGGTAGAGGGAGAATCTCAAGCCGACTTCACACTGAGTGGGGAGCTACTGCAGGGCTTGATCTCACAACTCTGAGATTATGACCTGAGCTGAAATCAACAGTCAGACCCTTAACCGACTGAGCCATCCAGGTGCCCCTGTAGGAGTCCTTTAATTATAACCACCCTTACTCATTCAAGGTTCATTTTTTCATGGTAAACTTCTTTCCAGAGAATGCAGAGTTAGAACAGCTGACATTCTGCCTTGAACAGAGAAAAAGCATCTCATCACAGGAAAACAAGATTTAATTGACAGGATTTTAGTTTATACCCACCTTTATAATCGAGCTGGTATATAAAGTGAGGTATAGTAGTACGTATAACTGAAGAGCCATGAGTATATGCTTCCCTGAGAGATGTTGTGATTTTTTAGGCCAAGCATTTGAGAATACGTGATCTTATATTGAAGCATCCTAGGGCTTATACCATCACTACCTTGATATTCTCTCTCTTCTGTCTTCCTCAGGGAAGAAAGAATGTTTATGGTGTGGTTCTGATTTCAGGCATTTTTCTTCTCCCTATTCAGGAGTGCCGTAGGCAAGCTCAGCTTCTGCCTGTGGTTTTAGGAGTGGGTGGATGGATTCCACAGAAGGGAGGTTTTGATTTACAATTTTGCTATTAGCATGCTCATTCACCTGTTCGAGTTTATAGGTCATGCATTTAGAAATTAGAAATAGATGAGGTCTACTTTTAAATATGTCTGAAGCTATGGGGGTGGGTAGGGAGCAAAACGCAAAGTAAAATTTCTCAATCTCCTGTTAAATAGTCTGTGAAACAAAGAGATGTGAGAAAAAAAAGACTAAAAGGTCATCTGAATAAAAGATTATTTGCATAAAAAATTTCCTCTTGGTATGGGAATTTGGAAATGACCTGTTTGGGAATTTGATTTTGCACACCTGCAGTTTAGGTCTTTACTTGTCTAGATAAAAATCCGTGATCTTTGAGGGGAAGTTCTGGTCGTAGTTCTATTAACACCAAGCTCTTGTTTTTCTGCTTTATGCCTTCTGTTTTTTTCTCACCACCAGTCCTTTGCTCAGGTATGTCCTTCCTTTTATTTGGCATGCTTCCACTTACTTCCTCTCTTTCCCCTCTCTCCCCTCTTAGACAGAGTTAGGTGTCCCCTTTTCATTATTCCCATAGTGCCGCGGGAACAACTTTGTCACTACTTAAAAGATAATGACCTGTTTTCTCCTCACTAGCCTGGGTTCCTTCAGAGCAAGGGCTCTGGGGCACTCATCTTTATACCTAACATACATGATGTAGTGTCTGCACCTTAAGAGGCCTCCTTAAATATTCCTTTAGCTGTGAGGGACCTGGAGTGGACACAGGACTGGAAGTTAAGAGTTGAATTCTAATTGTAACTTGCTGTATGATCTTGGACAAGCAATTTAAGTTCCCTGACCTTCAGTGTCCCTATAAGTAAGATGAGGGGACTAGCCCACTTGGGGATCTTGTTCAAATGCAGATTCTGGCTCAGTGGGTCTCTGTTGGGTTCTGATATCTTTCATTGTTAACCAGCTCTCAGGAAGGGCCAGTGCTGCCAGTCCACACATACTGCAAAGGACTAGATAACAAGTAATGACTCTTCCAGCTTTTACCTATTGTGATTTTAGTCATTGTTTTAAATTCTGAACAGAACTACAAAGTATGCTGTAATTACTAAATCTCTCTCCAGTTTATCAGAATGCTGAACACTGACAATGTTGTACCTTATGAAGTTTCCAATGTATGATAATGTCACTAAAATGGAAAGCAGTTTTATTGCTCCTAAGATTTTGACTTAGGTTAAAAATATCAAATAAGTGTCTGGGAAAGCATTTGAGTTAGCACCAGCCTGTCATCTGAAAGTCAGAATTACTCCTGAAGGCTTTATGCTAATGAGGGAGCTGGGATGTGATCTAATGAGTATAAATACAGAGACAGGCAAGCTGTTGATGAATTCATCGTCAGAGGAGTTCCCGATCATTTCCTTCAGTTCTCCAGAAGGTGAGAATCAAATTGTTGTAGGATGTGCTGATAGATAGGCTGTAGGGATCCAGACTGTGCCTACTGAATATAGATTGCTGGGGATGGATCTTGTTTGAAGATGTTGGTACTGTTTCTTTTGGCTTTTACTTCCTCAAGAAGTCATGATGTTTGATTTGGTAGCATTGCCAGCATAGAAATTTATAGTTGTCCTTGATTTCTGGTACAAAAGTCTAAAAGTAGTTGGATTAATTTTTATATTTGACTTAGAGAATAAATCCATCTCTTTGTGGTCAGTCACACCAGGGATATCAATCAGGCATGTCTTCAATATCTGAATGAGTTCTGTGCATGCCTGTGATGAGCTCCGATGGTACATATTTTTTTCCTCTGAAAAAAATGAAAATCTGGACAAGGGGAATGTAGCCTGTAGTGGAGGGTGGTTATCTTACATCTGATGAGTTTTTCACCTCCCACAGAATAAGACCATCCGTCCTACGAAAGTGAGCTGTATTTCATCTCCCCACCACAGCTGTGGGTTGGACAGACTTTTTAGAGCTCCATCATCATCGTCATTACATTTTAGTCATTTGTAGTCCTTGGTTCTCCTAGGCCAGACTAACTGGGCCAAGCACCGTAGAGGGAGTTAGGTGGAAACAATGGCAATGGAATAAAAATAAATAGCCTTTGGTTTTTGCTCCCACTTGGTGAAATCCATTACAAGAATCCCAACCCCTCTCTCTAGTAGAGCATTACAGGAAGGAGTGTAGGTTATTCTCTGTGGTACACACTGAGCTTTCCTATTTTCTTTTAATGCTGCCCTTCTTCTTGAGGGTCTTAATGGAGGCTGTCTCGTGGTTTATTTAATCTTAACCCAGATTAAAGTCCTTGAAATCAGATACGTACTGAAGGCATTTGTCGTAGTCCAAACAGATTGTCCTTTGGGAAATACCTTAGCCAGGATTATTATCCTTGTGCCCCTCTTTGGAGGCTCAGGTAGATAATTTTCTGTTACCGTGAGATATTTTTTTTTTTAACCACAGAACACCTTTTTTAAGACTTTGTACTTAGATATTTTCATCTGTCTTGAACATCGAACTTCAGTGGCTTGTGACTAATGAAATAGAAAGGAGTTGTTAATACCTTATAACTTCTAAATTGCTTTTGATTTTTCCAATGGTGATCTTATATCCCAAAAATGTTAGCATTATATTTTATGCTTTGTTTTTCAAGAAATAATTTTTACTATAAATAGGGCATGACTATTAGCACTATGTGATTTTAAAAAACCAGTATTATATATTTAGTATGACTTACAGTATTTTAAAACTCCAAAGAGTCTTCTCAAAAGGAGATCTAGACAACAATCTTAAGAGGAGCAAACCTCTTTTTTTTTTTTTTTTTTTTTTAACAATTGTGACTCAGAAGAATAGTTAGATAATTTCAGAGCGGAAGGTATTCTTTTTTTCTTCTTTAATTTTTTGTTATGTTAATCACCATACATTACATCATTAGTTTTTGATGCAGTGTTCCATGATTCATTGTTTGTGCATAACACCCAGTGCTCCATGCAGAACATGCCCCAGTTAATACCCATCACCAGGCCAACCCATCCTCCCATCCCCCTCCCCTGTAGAACCCTCATTTTGTTTTTCAAAGTCCATCGTCTCTCCCTCCGATTCCCCTCCTTCATTCTTCTCCTCCTATCTTTTTTTATTCTTAACATATATTACATTATTTGTTTCAGAGGTACACATCTGTGATTCAACAGTCTTGCACAATTCACAGCGCTCACCATAGCACATACCCTCCCCAGTGTCTATCACCCAGTCACCCCATCCCTCCCACCCCCCCCCACTCCAGCAACCCTCAGTTTGTTTCCTGAGATTAAGAATTCCTCATATCAGTGAGGTCATATGACACATGTCTTTCTCTGACTTATTTTGCTCAGCATAACACCCTCCAGTTCCATCCACATCATTGCAAATGGCAAGATCTCATTCCTTTTGATGGCTGCATGATATTCCATTGTATATATATATACCACAACTTCTTTATCCATTCATCTGTCGATGGACATCTTGGCTCTTTCCACAGTTTGGCTATCGTGGACATTGCTGCTATAAACATCAGGGTGCACGTACCCCTTCGGATCCCTACATTTGTATCTTTGGGGTAAATAGCCAGTAGTGCAATTGCTGGATCGTATGGTAGCTCTATTTTCAACTTTTTGAGGAACCTCCATATTGTTTTCCAGAGTGGTTGCACCAGCTTGCATTCCTACCAACAGTGTAGGAGGGTTCCCCTTTCTCCGCATCCCTGCCAACATCTGTCGTTTCCTGACTTGTTAATTTTAGCCATTCTGACTGGTGTGAGGTGGTATCTCATTGAGGTTTTGATTTGTATTTCCCTGATGCTGAGCAACGTTGAGCACTTTTTCATGTGTCTATTGGCCATTTGGATGTCATCTTTGCAGAAATGTCTGTTCATTTCTTCTGCCCATTTGATTGGATTCTTTGTTCTTTGGGTGTTGAGTTTAAGAAGTTCTTTACAGATTTTGGATACTAGCCCTTTATCTGATATGTCATTTGCAAAGATCTTCTCCCATTCTGTTGGTTGTCTTTTGGTTTTGTGGACTGTTTCTTTTGCTGTGCAAAAGCTTTTTATCTTGATGAAGTCCCAATAGTTCATTTTTGCCCTTGCTTCCCTTGCCTTTGGCGATGTTTCTAGGAAGAAGTAGCTGTGGCTGAGGTCGAAGAGGTTGCTGCATGTGTTCTTCTTTAGGATTTTGATGGACTCCTGTCTCACATTTAGGTCTTTCAACCATTTGGAGTCTATTTTTGTGTGTGGTGTAAGGAAATGGTCCAGTTTCATTCTTCTGCATGTGGCTGTCCAATTTTCCCAACACCATTTGTTGAAGAGACTGTCTTTTTTCCATTGGACATTCTTTCCTGCTTTGTCGAAGTTGAGGAGTTGAGGGTCCATTTCTGGGCTCTCTATTCTGTTCCATTGATCTATGTGTCTGTTTTTGTGCCAGTACCATACTGTCTTGATGATGACAGCTTTGTAATAGAGCTGGAAGTCTGGAATTGTGATGCTGCCAGCTTTGCTTTTCTTTTTCAACATTCCTTTGGCTATTCGGGCTCTTTTCTGGTTCCATACAAATTTTAGGATTATTTGTTCCATTTCTTTGAAAAAAGTGGATGGTATTTTGATGGGGATTGCATTGAATGTGTAGATTGCTCTAAGTAGCATTGACATCTTCACAATATTTGTTCTTCCAATCCATGAGCATGGAACGTTTTTCCATTTCTTTGTGTCTTCCTCAATTTTTCATGAGTATTTTATAATTTTCTGAGTACAGATCCTTTGTCTCTTTGGTTAGATTTATTCCTAGGTATCTTACGGTTTTGGGTGCAATTGTAAATGGGACCAACTCCTTCATTTCTCTTCTGTCTTGTTGGTGTATAGGAATGCCACTAATTTCTGTGCATTGATTTTATATCCTGCCACTTTACTGAATTCCTATATGAGTTCTAGCAGTTTTGGGGTGGAGTCTTTTGGGTTTTCCACATAAAGTATCATATCATCCGCAAACAGTGAGAGTTTGACTTCTTTGCCGATTTGGATGCCTTTGATTTCTTTTTGTTGTCTGATTGCTGTGGCTAGGACTTCTAATACTATGTTGAATAGCAGTGGTGATAGTGGACATCCCTGCTCTGTTCCTGACCTTAGGGGGGGAAAGCTCTCCGTTTTTCTCCATTGAGAATGATATTTGCTGTAGGTTTTTCATAGATGGCTTTTATGATATTGAGGTATGTACCCTCTATCCCTATACTCTGAAGAGGTTTGATCAAGAAAGGATGCTGTACTTTGTCAGATGCTTTTTCTGCATCTATTGAGAGAATCATATGATTCTTGTTCTTTCTTTTTTTAATGTATTGTATCATGTTGATTGATTTGCAGATGTTGAACCAACCTTGCAGCCCAGGGATAAATCCCACTTGGTTGTGGTGAATAATCCTTTTAATGTACTGTTGGATCCTATTGGCTAGTATTTTGGTGAGGATTTTTGTATCCATGTTCATCAAGGATATTGGTCTGTAATTCTCCTTTTTGATGGGGTCTTTGGTTTGGGGATCAAGGTAATGGTGGCCTCATAAAATGAGTTTGGAAGTTTTCCTTCCATTTCTATTTTTTGGAACAGTTTCAGAAGGATAGATATTAATTCTTCTTTAAATGTTTGGTAGAATTCCCCTGGGAAGCCATCTGGCCCTGGGCTTTTGTTTCTTGGGAGATTTTTGATGACTGCTTCAACTTCCTTAGTGTTTATAGGTCTGTTCAGGTTTTCTATTTCTTCCTGGTTCAATTTTGGTAGTTGATACATCTCTAGCAATGCATCCTTTTCTTCCAGGTTATCTAATTTGCTGGCATAGAGTTGCTGATAATATGTTCTTATAATTATTTGTATTTCTTTGGTGTTGGTTGTGATCTCTCCCCTTTCATTCATGATTTTGTTGATTTGGGTCATTTCTCTTTTCTTTTTGGTAAGTCTGGCCAGGGGTTTATCAATCTTGTTAATTCTTTCAAAGAACCAGCTCCTAGTTTCGTTGATCTGTTCTATTGTTCTTTTGGTTTCTATTTCATTGGTTTCTGCTCTGATCTTTATTTTCTCTTCTCCTGCTGGGTTTAGGCTTTATTTGCTGTTCTTTCTCCAGCTCCTTTAGGTGTAGGGTTAGGTTGTGTACTTGAGACCTGTCTTGTTTCTTGAGAAAGGCTTGTATTGCTATATACTTTCCTCTTAGGACTGCCTTTGCTGCATCCCAAAGATTTTGAACAGTTGTGTTTTCATTTTCATTGGTTTCCATGAATTTTTTTAATTCTTTAATTTCCTGGTTGACCCATTCATTCTTCAGTAGGGTGCTCTTTAGCCTCCGTGTATTGGAGTTCTTTCCGACTCTCCTCTTGTGATTGAGTTCTAGTTTCAAAGCATTGTGGTCTGAAAATAGGCAGGGAATGATCCGAATCTTTTGGTACCTGTTGAAACCTGATTTGTGACCTAGGATGTGATCTATTCTGGAGAATGTTGCATGTGCACTAGAGAAGAATGTGTATTCTGTTGCTTTGGGATGGAATGTTCTGAATATATCTGTGAAGTCCATTTGGTCCAGTGTGTCATTTAAAGTCTTTATTTCCTTGTTGATCATCTATCCATTTCAGTGAGGGGGGTGTTAAAGTCCCCCACTATTATTGTATTGTTGTCAATGTGTTTCTTTGCTTTTGTTATTAACTGGCTTATATAATTGGCTGCTCCCATGTTAGGGGCATAGATATTTACAATTGTGAGATCTTCTTGTTGGATAGACCCTTTAAGTAGGATATAGTGTCCTTCCTCATCTCTTATTACAGTCTTTGGCTTAAAATCTAGTTTGTCTGATATAAGGATTGCCACCCGAGCTTTCTTTCAGTGTCCATTAGCATGATAAATGGTTTTCCACCCCCTCACTTTCAATCTGGGGGTATCTTTGGGTCTAAAATGAGTATCTTGCAGACAGCATATCGATGGGTCTTGTTTTTTAATCCAATCTGATAGCCTGTGTCTCTTGATTGGGGCATTTAGCCCATTTACATTCAGGGTAACTATTGAAAGATATGAATTTAGTGCCATTGTATTGCCTGTAAGGTGACTGTTACTGTATATTGTCTGTGTTTCTTTCTGGTCTATGTTGCTTTTAGGCTCTCTCTTTGCTTAGAGGACCCCTTTCAATATTTCTTGTAGGGCTGGTTTTGTGTTTGCAAATTCCTTTAGTTTTTGTTTGTCCTGGAAGCTTTTTATCTCTCCTTCTATTTTCAATGACAGCTGAGCTGGATATAGTATTCTTGGCTGCATATTTTTCTCATTTAGTGCTCTGAATATATCATGCCAGTCCTTTCTGGCCTGACAGGTCTCTGTGGATAGGTCTGTTGCCAGTCTAATGTTTCTACCCTTGTAGGTTACAGATCTCTTGTCCCGAGCTGCTTTCAGGATTTTCTCTTTGTCTCTGAGACTCGTAAGTTTTACTATTAGATGTCGGGGTGTTGACCAATTTTTATTGATTTTGAGAGGGGTTCTCTGTGCCTTCTGGATTTTGATGACTGTTTCTTTCCCCAAATTAGGGAAGTTCTCTGCTATAATTAGCTCCAGTATACCTTCTGCCCCTCTCTCTCTTTCTTCTTCTTCTAAGATCCCAATTATTCTAATGTTGTTTCGTCTTATGGTATTGCTTATCTCTCGAATTCTGCCCTCATGATCCAGTAGTAGTTTTTCTCTGCTTCTTTATTTTCCATCATTTGGTCTTCTATATCACTGATTCTCTCTTCTGCCTCATCCTAGCAGTTAGCACCCCCATTTTTTATTGCACCTCATTAATAGCCTTTTTGATTTCGACTTGGTTAGATTTTAGTTCTTTTATTTCTCCAGAAGGGATTTCTCTAATAACTTCCATGCTTTTTTCAAGCCCAGCTAGTATCTTTAAAGTGATGATTCTGAACTCTAGATCCGACATCATACTAATGTCCATGTTGAGTAGGTCCCTGGCAGTTGGTACTACCTCTTGTTCTTTTTGTTGAGGTGATTTTTTCTGTCTTGTCATTTTGTCCAGAGGAGAAAAGATGAATGAGAGAACAAAATGCTAACAGGGTAACAACGTCCCCAGAAAATATACTCTAAACAAATCAGAAAAGACCTGAAGCTGGAGGAAAAGAAAGGGAAAGAAAGAAAAAAGAAAAAGATAAAAACAAACAAAACCAGAAAAAACAAAACCAGAATATGATCAAATATGATCAGGCTGGTGCATAGATCAGTGCCATACACTAGATTTTGGGTGTATTTTGGTCTGTTAGAGGAAAGTGCCTCCCAAAATTTTAAAGAAAGAAAAACTTATGTATGTACAAAAATATGGGTTGATATGATGAAGGGATGGAATATGACTTTAAAGATGAAAATTATAAAAAATATTATAAAAGGAATTGATAAGTTGTTTGGAAAAAAGAAAGAAGAGGATTAAAAAAAAAAAGGAATGTGATCAGGCAGGAGACTAGAACAAAGCCATACACTAGAGATTTAGGGTATATTTTGATCTGTTAGAAGAAACTGTATCTCAAAATTTTAAAGAGAGAACAACTTATATATATATGCCAAAAATAAGGGTAACTACTATGAAGGGATAGAATATGACTCAAAATGAAAAATAAAATTTTTTTTAAAAAAGGGATTGATAAGATGTTAGTTGAAAAAGGGAAAAAGAAAAATGCAAAAAAAAAAAAAAAAGACAGTTAAAATTTAAAAAAATGAACTTTGAAAGACTAAAGAATCATGGTAAAAAAAGCCATGGATTCTATGTGCAGTATTCTCCTAGCGCTGGAGTTTTGCAGTTCTCATTGATCGGTAAACTTGGTCTTGGCTGGCTGTTCTCGCTGATATTCTGGGGGAGGGGCCTGTTGCCGTGGTTCCCAATGTCTTTGCCTGCGGCGGAATTGCCCCGCCCTTGCCTGGTCCAGGCTAAGTAATCTGCTGGGGTTTGCTCTAGGGAGCTTTTGTTCTCCTGCAAGCTTTCCCTACAGCTTTGGGGGAGGAGAGTGAAAATGGCGGTCTCCCAGTCTCTGCCCTGGAGGAGCGGAGAACTCAGGGCCCCGCTCCTCTGTGAGCCCCCAGAGAAAAGCAGTCAATCACTCCCGTCTCCCTGGTCTCTGGCTGCACTCCATGCTCACCGGCCTGTGACCGAGAGTTTCTATTTCTGGCACCCGACTAGGTGTGGAGTCTCCTAACCCAGCAGATCCCTGTGGTGCGCTTCTGCGCCGCTCCTCCGGGGGGAGGAAGGTGAGTCTCCCTGGATCTGCCGCTTGTTGGGTCCCTGCTGGAGGAGCAGTGGCCCGACTGTGCCGCGGATCAGGGTTTATGGCAACCCTGAGCTGAGAGCCCGCGCGTGGGCTCCGTCTCTGCAGCCGGTTTCCCCGCTCCCATACCTGGGAGCTCTGCTGCACTCAGGCACCCCCGGTCTTTCTGTGACCCGAGGGTCCTGAGACCACACTGTCCCACGAGGGTTCCACCCCCTGCTTAGCCACCGGAGCGATGTCCCTCAGCGGAGCAGACTTCTAAAGTTCCGATTTTGTGCTCCGTTGCTCTGTCACTTGCCAGAAGCGGCAGATGGAGGCCCCCTCCCCCACCGTTTATCCTCCCGAATATCACCTCGGATTCATTTCTCCGCACGTCCTACCTTCCAGAAAGTGGTCGCTTTTCTGTTCAGAGAGTTGTTGCTTTTCTTTTCTTCCATCTCCTGTTGAGTTTGTAGGTGTTCAGAATGGTTTGATCCCTATACAGCTGAATTCCTCGAGAGGAAGGTGTTCTGGTAAAAGCAAACTGAATTTTTCCTTCCCTTATTTTCCATATATTTTAACACGAAAAGTAAAGGTTTTATTGAAGATAATAATATGCCTATTTATGCCCCTTCTGATTTACCTTTAAATCTTGGACGTCTATCAGTCTTTAAGGAGCAGGCAGATCTACTTCTTTTATCTTCCAGGTAAGAAGAAAATATGCTAGCATAGGGTCATTTTTCCTCTGTAGTCTCAGATGTTTGGAGCTTTACCCGATTAGTCTATTGGCCAATTGATGATAAGAGGCTATTTTTGTCTCTTGTATGATCCCCAACATAGACAAAAATAGCATATACTCTTAGTCTCAAAAATATACATAATCCCAGACTCTGGAACATCTCTTCCTTGCACTAATACCAGACAGTACTCCTACAGAATTCTGTGTGCTAACAGTCTCTTCCCATCTTGGTAACTCAGCTTTCCTAGAGAGGAAAGGAGAGGACTACTTCACCAGATTATAAAAATTACTTGGGATCCTTCCCACTTTTTGTTTGTATATACTTTTTCTTTCTTTCTTTTTTTTCTGCCTTCATAGTTTAGCCCAGGTGTCTTATTTGTATCAGGACTTCACAGGTTTTTTTTCTCATTGGTAATTGTCATCCCCTGTGTTCTGAGCATGTGCATATCAGACCCATGAGTTCTAGCTCTGTCCTATCTTTGAATCATCAGGTTGAGCAATGTTTGGCTTGGTCCTATAATAACCTTTACACAACCTCACATCTTACTTTAGTAAATATTTCTGAAATATGTGGGGAAGTGGTTATTGGTAATTAAAAACCCATTCTAGGTCAGCCCACTGACCAGCTCATCACCCAGCCTATCCTGTCTCAAATACCCATCCATCCCAGGTGCTCTCCTAGATCAAATAGGACTCCACAGAAACAATATTGTTAGCATTTCTCTAACAAGAATGAGGGGTAAGAGGGAAGAGAGGAATTAATACCCTGTAGATGAGCTATAAAAAAAGTTTTCTCCAGATATTTTTTTATCTGATGTTGTATTATATGGGTTTGCTTGATATTGTTCTTTATTCTTTAAAAAAAAAAAAAGCCACAATGCAAGAATTAATACTTTTTTTTCTTTTTAGTTTCCAAGAGAGGACTTACAGCAAGATGAATAATCCAGCTATCAAGAGACTAGGAAATCACATTATCAAATCTCCCGAAGACAAGCGAGAATACCGTGGGCTAGAGCTGGCCAATGGTATCAAAGTACTTCTCATCAGTGATCCGACCACGGATAAGTCATCAGCAGCACTTGATGTGCACATAGGTACAATTTAAATTGTGAATTGAGCTTGGTTCTGTTTTCTTGATCTAATGTTGAGATTTATTAGAACTCTCCATGTGTGTGCAAATAGACTTCCTAGTTACAGTTTGATCTACCCTACTTTGTACAATAGCCCTGCACAGCTATTGGCAATCTACATTTGTCAAAATCAAATAATCTTACATTTATTTACCAAGACATTTTGTTAGTTTCTCAGCTAAGGTGACCTAGCAGCAACGAAATTAATTCTAATCCTTTAGTTAGCAGTGGTAATGCTTTCGCTTTTGTACACTTTTGGTACACTAGGAAATAATCATATTTTCTAGACTCTTGTGTGCACATTTCCTTTTAAATTTAATGTGGCTTTAATCAGTTGATTCTTACCTGTATGTACATAGGTGTGTTTCTTTTTTTCCTCTCTGAAAAGCTTTTATTTAACTCAGTGGCATTTTAAAATTGAGGAAATAAGGTAATAACCATCATGTATTGAACAAATAATTATTGCCAAGTACAGCATAGTGCATTTTGCAAATATCATTTGATTTGAGTTCGCACAGCTCTCTAGAGTAGATATATATAGAAAAAGTGACTGCGGCAAGATAAGGTATTGTGCTCACAGTTTCACAGTCAGCAGAGCTGGTAACCCTAAACCTACACTCTTAGCACTACACTGTATTATCTCCTGCAATAAAATGTCAGAGCTAGAACGTTCTAGCTCTTATAAAACAGTGAATTCAACCCTTTCTTTTCCTCCAGTGTGATGTGTGAGGAAACTAATGTCCAGAGAGTTTAAGTAATCTGCCCAAAGTCACCAACTAATTAATATCAAAAGCTAAGGCTAGAATCGAAACAGTACCCTTTTAGAGCAGCCTGTGCCTAACTTTCTCTGACTGTGTGGTTGGAGTTGTCATGTTAATGGAAGTTCCACATCATCTGCAATCCATCTGTATTTTATAACTTTCAACATAAAAAAAAGATTTGTGGTATGTATTTTTTTCTTTCAGGTTCATTGTCAGATCCGCCAAATATTGCTGGCTTAAGTCATTTTTGTGAACATATGCTATTTTTGGGAACAAAGAAATACCCTAAAGAAAATGAATACAGCCAGTTTCTCAGTGAGCACGCAGGAAGTTCAAATGCCTTTACTAGCGGAGAACATACCAATTACTATTTCGATGTTTCCCACGAACACCTAGAAGGTGCCCTAGACAGGTAATGCTGAATACCGTATGAATTTTCCAACTTTGTGCACTTTATTACATTAATAGTAGTAACAGTTACTATTTTTACAAAGATGTCGTCACAGCTTTATAGCTTAACAAAAAGTATTTTAACCAGTATTTCCCCCTGTGTTTTATAAAAAAGAAAAAAATAATGGGTGATATTATATATTTTGTGGTAGAGGAAAAATAATGGCGTGACTTTAAACCAGTCTTTAGCCCTACATATTTTATTGACTTATAAAATTCTCACCAGCTCTCCCCATTCTAACTGGTATTCCATATAAAGCATGTCATGAAGAATAAACTAGTAGTGTCATGGATTTCTTTTCAAACATGCTCCTATTCCAGAATGCTATAGTTACTCTAGTCTCAGGGTTACTTAGTGGATATAGAATTTTTTTTTTAATTGAAGTATAATAGACATTGTATTAGTTTCAGGTATATAACATAATGATTCAATATTTGTATACATTAGAAAATGATCACCATTATAAGTCTAGATACCATCTGTCATCATACAAAATTACAAAAAATTTTTTTCTTATGAGAACTTTTAAGATTTACTCTTTTGCAACTTTCAAGTTTGCAATGCCTTATTATGGACTATAGTTACCATGCCATACATTATATCCCCAGTGACTTTTCTAACTGGAAGTTTGTATCTCTTGACTCCTTTCACTCACCTCCTACATCCCCTTTCTTTTGACAACTGCCAGTCTGTTCTCTGTATTTATGGGTTTTGTTTTGTTTTTTTACATTCCACCTATACATGAGATCATATTTGTCTTTCTCTGTCTGACCTATTTCATTTAGCATGATACCCCTAGGTCCATCCATGTTGTTGCAAATGGTAAGATTGCATTCTTTTTTTTTTTTTTTTTTTTTACAGCTGAGTAATACTCCGTTGTGTATATACACTGCATTTTCTTTATCCATTCGTCCATCTATGGACATTTTGGTTGTTTTCATATCTTGGCTATTGTAAATAATGCTGCAGTGAACATAGGAGTGCTTATATCTTTTCAAATTAGTGTTTTTTTTCCCTTTGGATATACACCCAGAAGTGGAATTGCTGGATCATATGGTTGTTTTAGTTTTAATTTTTTGAGGGTTGTTGTCCACAGTGTCAGCACCAATTTACATTCCCACCAACACAGGGGTTCCTTTATCTCCACATTCTTGCCGACACTTGTTATTTCTTGTCTTTTTGATAATAGCCATT
This sequence comes from Mirounga leonina, assembly GCF_011800145.1. NCBI lineage: Eukaryota > Metazoa > Chordata > Mammalia > Carnivora > Phocidae > Mirounga > Mirounga leonina. Next base: position 20,138,022 of record NW_023270265.1, on the reverse strand, counting down.
CTGGCTGGTGTGAGGTGATATCTCATTGTGTGACACAGAATGTTTTGACCAGCTGTTTCAACCCTGGGGACGTTTTGTGAAAGTATTTTCTGGGGCAAGCTCCATTAGGCCGATTTAATTTCTTGGTCAATTTTCTACACAGCTAACAATTTGTAATTTTTTTGTCATATTAGTGATTTGACTCATTATCCAAAGTGTAATTTTTCCTTGATAACTTTTTATAGTTTTCTCTATTGCCAAGAAGGTGTAATTCTGCAGCTTTTTGATGGGTCTGTAATGAATTTTGACTTAGCAGTTTTAGTAATAGCTTTATTTGCTTACTTATATTAATAATAGTCATCACATTTTTTAAAAAACCTAGTAGTTTGACTTTATTCCTTAGCGGAAAGAACATTAACAGGGAAGAGACATGGGTTTGGGATACATGGCTGGGTCATAGTAGCCTGTTTCTTACTTATTCTAGTTACGTTTCAGTCTTTAGGCAGCAGCTTTGAGGTGTAATCATCTTTTGTATGTATTCCCAGAAGACTTCCATTAATGAGTTCCCTGGGATCATACACTGAATTTAATTTCCTGCTTTACAAATGCTACAGCAGATGTTCATTATAATCTCTGTATGATGGAGGATGTCTGTTACTTGACTCAGAGGATTAAAAAAAAAAATACTTGTATAAGAGCATCTTCTTTTTTTTTAAGATTTATTTTAGAGAGAGAACATGTGCGTGGAGGGAGGGCAGAGGGAAAGGGAGAGAGAATCTTAAGCAGACACTGCACTCAGCGCAGCGATGGTCATGGGGCTCCATCTCACGACCCTGAGATCATGACCTGAGTCAAAACCAAGAGTCTGACACTCAATGGACTGTGCCACCCAGGCACCTCATAAGAGCATCTTTTTAAAATATTGATTATACTGTGTCGTTATCATGACCCTTTTACTTGGACCTATCCAGCTATGATATGTAGCTTTTAGGCACTTTTCCCAGCTTAAGCATATTGAGATAGGTAAAAGAGCTTACATGTCCAGAAATATCTGTATCTATGTATCTTTGATTATAGACTCCAGATAGATGGAGTTTTCCTTTGGATTGGTATGTGTAAAGTGCTTAGCACAGTATCGTATTTACTATGTGCATAAAATAAGTATCAAGTAGTGATTACAGTCTGTCTGGCAGCTGAACTGTGAGGTACAGTTGCTGAGATGTCTATAGATCCAGGAGCCTGTTAGGCCCTATTCAGACAGCCTCTGCTTATGGCTTCATCTGAATTCTGGATCTTGTTTTTATAAGATGAGGTCTAAAGTTTCTTAAGATTCACTATATGAAATCATGCTTTAAATTGCAACCTGATGGGGCGCCTGGGTGGCTCAGTTGGTTAAGCGACTGCCTTTGGCTCAGGTCATGATCCTGGAGTCCCTGGATCGAGTCCCGCATCGGGCTCCCTGCTCGGCAGGGAGTCTGCTTCTCCCTCTGACCCTCCCCCCTCTCATGTGCTCTCTCTCTATCTCATTCTCTCTCAAATAAATAAATAAAATCTTTATAAATAAATAAATAAATAAATAAATTGCAACCTGATGCAGGAGAGTTAACTTATAACTAAAGTTACTTTATTTTTTAAAAAAGATTTTATTTATTTATTTGAGAGAAAACATGAGTGGGGGCAGGGTGGGGGAGGCAGAGGGAGAAGCAGACTCCCTGCTGATCAGGGATCCTGATGCAGGCTCGATCCCAGGACCCTGGGATCATGTTCTGAGCTGAAGGCAGACGCTTAATCAACTGGGCCAGCCAGGTGTCCCCCTAAAGTTATTTTAGTTTAAACTTTGGTACTACTACTAAAGGATAGCCTCAAGAGAAGCATTTCATTACTTATGTTAGAGTTACATGCCATGTTATTTGTTGAATCACTGGTTATTAAAATTTTTAAATTCTCTTAATATTTTATAAAAGCCCATAATTGTGTCTTAGTCAAACTACTGTGTCATAGGATTTTCATTCCATTATTTTTTCCCCACTAGTTAAAGTTTGTTTTTCTCCATAAGAAGAAAAGATATTCAAATAGAGCCTTTAAAAAGTGGGTCACTTGGAGTGCCTGGGTGACTCAGTTGGTTAAGTGTCCGACTCTTGATCTCAGCTCAGGTCTTGATCTCATGGTCGTGAGTTTGAGCCCCATGTTGGACTCCACGCCCAGCGTGGCACCTACTTAAAAAGAAATTTTTAAAAATGTAGGTCACTTAGTTTGTCCTAAAATGTCTGAATCTTATTGCAGTTGCACCTAAAACTGTAAATTTAAGATTAATTTGCCCAAGAACTGTCACCTGCCTTTTCCTTTTTTGGAGAATTAGCCGTACATAAGAAGGAGTTTCATGACTTGCCAAATTGCATATCTTAAATAGATTGCTACAGTCTTTGTAAGTCTGCCTTGACTTTTTGCTGTTGTGATATTTTTACTTATATTAAGAAATATATATTTGGTTTTTCTGTCTATTCCTGGCCCATACCTCATAAAACCCTTGGAATTTCCTAAATGATGAGAGTATTAAAGGTGTCTTTTGGTATGTTAATAAGGTGACTTTGGGGAAGCCCTTAGGTAACCTGAGGGGGGCTGGTTTCCAGGGCAACTAGCCCTGTGATTGGAAGGTTGGAACTTTCACTCCTGTCCCTAGACCTTCCAGGAGTGGGAGGAGGGGCTGGAGTTCAGTCACCAATGGCTTGTGATTTAATCAGTCATGCTCAGGTAATGAAGCCTCCATAAAAACCCAAGAGGACAGGGTTTGCAGAACTTCTAGGTTGGTGAAAACATGGAGGTTGGGGAGAGTGGCCTCCATGCCTCTTCCTGTGTACCTTGCCCTGTGCATCCTTTCCATCTGGCTATTCCTGAATTACATCCTTTTATAATAAACTGGTAATCTAGTAAGTAAAACATTTCTCTGAGTCCTGTGAGCTGCTGTAGCAAAATAATTGAACCAGAGGGGGTGGTGGCAACCTCTGATCTGTAACCAGTTAGTTAGAAGCCCAGGTACAATGTGGACTTGGGATTGGCATTATAAGTGTGTCGACTGAGTGTATTTTCACTAATATCCCTGGGGTAGATTGATTTCTCTGAATTTACATATGTCCAGTATTTTTCTTCTGTTACTTAGAACTTATTTCGCATTTCTTTTCTCTTGGTAGCAATGGTAGTTTTTTTGGTTCTGTAGAATTCATATTTCTTATCTGTTAAGTTTCAAATATATTTTTTAAAGGCCACTCTTTTAAAATAACAGCTTTTGAATTGTTAATTATGTTTCACACCCTTAGGTTTGCACAGTTTTTCCTGTGCCCCTTATTTGATGAGAGTTGCAAAGACAGAGAGGTGAATGCAGTTGATTCAGAACATGAGAAGAATGTGATGAACGATGCCTGGAGACTCTTTCAGTTGGAAAAAGCTACGGGGAATCCCAAACATCCCTTCAGCAAATTTGGGACAGGTTTGTCAACAGCGGCTTTCATGCATTAGTTTTCTCTGACCTCATTTAAACCCATGGCCTCTTTTCACAGTATTGTATTTTACAGTTCAGATTAGAGGATTTTAGAACTCCCCATTCCTAGTACCCTGTTCTTTATAAACTTACAGTCCTGAGAAAAGGTTGTTCTATTGTTGGTACTCCCTGTTATTGCTTACCGTACCCCTGCACTTAATGTTATCTGTCTGGTCCCTGTGTAGGCATTTATATTTGTGGCTTGTGACCTGAAATGAGGCTGAAGCTTAGGTGTATGAGCTTCATGGAGAAAGTGATGGGTTATTAAGAAGAGTGATCCACTATGAAGCAAGTTTGTTGGATAAGAAGATATAAAATGGAATTCAGAGTTTAGAAGCAGTAAGAGTGAAGTCACTCTAACAGGTGACTAGCATTTTGGCTGGTAGTTCAAAAAGATATCATATGGGCTCTTGGCAATGGACTTCATACATAAAATTTGGGATGATATTCTCAAAATTATGGTAATAATGACCTAAGCAATTATTTAACCCTCTAGAGGACTACTCTGGCCATCATTCAAACAGGGGTCTGAATGTTTAAGGAGCACAGCAGTTAGAGGTGTGAATAGAGGTTAAGTAGCATTTCAAAGAGAGAACAGATCCTTGTATTCTGAAGTCTACTTTCCAAATAGAAGTGCTTTTTTTAATGCTCACTTCAAGGCTTGTTGAATTGTCTTGCTCCCATCACCTTCACCTCTACTCCCTACACATGCTTAGCATCCCTCACGGGAATGCCTCTGTGGGAGCTTGAACGCTGTAGAAGACACACTAGGTCCCTGCTCTCAGAGTGCTGCAGTCTCCTGGAAAGAGATTAGAGGTGGGGATGACAGGGAGTAGAATAACATCAATGTGGGGATTCTGATTTCATAATTGTACCCTTTTTCTTTATTCAATTTTTCATTAAAAAGTACATGTTTGATTTAAATATTTAAACAGTGCAAAAGTCCTTTTAAAAAAAAAAAGCAAAAACAAAAACTCTCTTTTCCTCATCTACTCCTGCCAGTCCCACTCACCAGATGTAATCATTGTTAACAGGTTGCTATGATTAAAATACTGGTTTAGGGATTATAAAATGGCATAAAAATAATAGATTGTTCAGTGCACTTACAAATTTATGCATCTTATATAACTTAATTTGGGAACGTTTTTTAAGACTATAAAGACAGCTTTCTTTCAGTTTGGATACCATTCCAGTATATCCCAACAGCAGCCAGGGAATTAGCATAGCTTTGCAGAATTAGAAGGAGTTTTGTTTTTTTTTTAAGTTTATTTATTTTTTAGTAATTGCTACACCCAACGGGCACAAACTCCATGACCCCAAGAGTAAGAGTCACATGCTCTTCTGACTGAGCCATCCAGGTGCCCTGAATTAGGCGTTTTTATTTACTTATTTAATTTATTTTTTAAAAAGGATTTATTATTTTAGAGAGAGAAAGAGGGAACAAGCAGGGGGAGGGGCAGAGGGAGAGGAAGAGAGAATTATAGGAGTTTTTAAACATTGTGACTAGAAGCAGTAATACTATATTCTTTAGACTTACCGTACTTGGCACTCAATGTCAACATCATTGCTAAGATGAATACTGTGGTCCCTAAAATGTCTATGTAATGCTGAGTTGTTTGAAGGTAGCTTTTGGGTGCACCTAGGTGGCTTAGTTGGTTAAGTATCCAACTCTTGATTTGGGGGCTCAGGTCATGATCTCAGGGTTGGGAGAGATTGAGTCCCATGTCAGGCTCTGTGCTGGTGTAGAGCCTACTTAAGATTCTCTCTCTCCCTCTCCCTCTGCTCCTCCCTGCCCCCCCCCCCCAAAAAGAAAGAAAGGTGGCTTTTGTAGAGAACGTCGGCATGCATGGTATATCAAGAAGGGGCTGTGAGTTGTAAAAAAAAACAGATTTCAAAATAATTACATCCAAATGGTTATTGTCCTTTAAGTAGTCTCTCTGGTAGGGTAGATTACTTACACCAACAATGCTGCTATTGTGCAGAACATGTTGGAGCTCCTCTTTGAGAGTTGCTTTCTTTTAAATAGCCTCACTGGTGACAGATCATAATCAGCATAATCAGGAAGCAGCCACAAATCTTCCAGAAATAAATCCGGTGAATAAGACGGGTGATATTACTTCTGGTCGCAAGCAAGGAACAATCTTAAAATGTTCTAGAGGAAGGTTTTAGGAGTGATGGGTGAAGAGAAACATTGAATGGTCATATATGTGTGGATGGATTCTGAGGGCATGCTTGTTTTTAATAAACCACCAACAAGGCTGGGCAGTTAGTGAAGTATGAGGTAATATAAACAGTTAAGAGATGACTAAGCCAGACTCAGTACTAAAGTACAGAAAATGTGATAGAAGTAATACAAATGCCAAGTTACCTTCTGATTTTGGAAGTATAGTTTCTAGGGGCGCCTGGGTGGTTCAGTCAGTTAAGTGTCCAACTCTTGGTTTGGGCTCAGATCATGATCTCAGGGTCGTGAGATTGAACCCCGCATCAGGCTCCGTGTTCAGCAGGGAACTCAGTTTATTTGAGATTCTCTCCCGCTGACCCTCCCCCTACTCATGCAGGCACACGCACTCACATGCACGCTCGCTCTCTCTAAAATAATCTTTTTAAAAAAATGATTTTTAAAAGAAGTATAAACTAACATTGAACTTTTTGGAGTAGAGGTTCTGTCCATTTTTAAGGTCACAGATATGTTTGGAAACATGATGGAAGCTGTATACCCTCACCCTAGAAATACACATATAACATTTTGTAGAAGTGATCCTTGAAAAAGAATCCTTGTCAGAAATTTATAGTTTACTTTTTTACTTTTAGTGACTTCAGATGTTTCTGTGAATGTGGGTCATTTTCTCCATCAAGGGATTAGGACTTATTATGTTAATAATAATAATAATGCTTAAAATATTAAAATAAATTTAAAACATTTTTTATTTTTTTAAAAAGATTTTATTTATTTGACAGCGAGAAAGGGAACACAAGCAGGGGGAGTAGGGAGAGGGAGAAGCAGGCTTCCCGCTGAGCAGGGAGCCCAATGCGGGGCTCAATACCAGGACCCTGGGATCACGACCTGAGCGGAAGGCAGACTCTTAACGACTGAGCCACCCAGGTGCCCCTAAAACATTATTACTTAGATAAAGATAACAGGAAAAGCTGAGTATTTTTAAATGAACAAAAGCATTGTGCTATTTATTTTTAAGAAAACCTTACAGTAAGATGTTTAGCCTTTATAGTGGTTTTTCATGCTTCAAAATAGTATAGATCAGTTGCTTTCAAACTTTTTTGTATACAATACACTGTAAGAAGCATGTTTTACTTAGCAACTCAGAGCACATATATGTGTGTTTGTGTAAGCAGCTAAAATGAAAGTTTTACTAAACAATATCTAATATCTTGGTCCCTCTGTTATATTCTTTCTTAAAAAAAAAAAATTCTGGTCTGCCAGTACATGAAATTTATTTCATTATAATCAATAGGTCCCAACCCAGGTGTTAGGCAGTCATTTTGGTGGGCTTAGAAAAAGCATCTGTTAAAGCTTAGCACTTGTTCATGAACAAAAACAGCAGGAGGGGTTCCTGGGTGGCTCAGTTGATCAAGTGTCCCGATTCTTGATTTCGACTCAGGTCATGATCTCAGGGTCCTGAGATCAAGCCCCACTGGGCGTGGAGCCTGCTTAAGATTCTCTCTCTCTTCCTCTCCCTCTGCCCTCCCTCCCCATCCCAGCTCGTGTGCGTGCACATGTGCATGCACGTGTTCTCTCTCCAAAAACAAACAACAACAAACTCTTGAGCCAATAAAACCCTGCACCAAACATAATTAATGATGGGGTTTCAAAAGGATTTCCATTGAAAGGCAAAAACAAAACAGGAATACTGTGTAATCACTTTTTCGTTCAGCTACCATATTATAGTTACTAATCATTGCAATAAGGGAAGGCAATGTGATATGTAAGAGGTAGAAAGGAAGCAAAAGAAGACTTACTCCATGATTGTCTGCATAAAAATATTCAAGCAAATCTTTAGATCAATCATTAAAAATAAGATAATTCGTCAAGGTTGCCAAAAGACAAGAAACACTAAAATTGCATTCTTTTATCAATAGTAATCAATTAGAAAAACGTTACAGGAAAAGTGATTTCACTTACAGTATAAAAATATCTATAAGGTATTTAGAAATAAATCTAACAAGAGGTACAAGAAATATATAGTGCATATGAAAGAATACCTGAGTAAGTGGGAAGATAAACCATGTTCATGAATGGATAAACTCAGCATCACACAGACGTAAGTTCACAAATTTATCTTAATCCAATGCAGTGCCAGTTGAAAGCCCTAGTTTTGTTTTGTTTTGTTTGTTTGTTTGAGGAACCTGATAATCTGATTATAAAATTAGTAAGAAAGAGGGGTGCCTGGGTGGCTCAGTTGGTTGAGCATCCGACTATTGGTTTCAGGTCAGATCATCATCTCAGGGTTGTGAGATTGAGCCCAATGGCAGGCTCCCTGCTCAATGGGGAATCTGCTTGAGATTCTTTCTCTCCCTCTTTCTCTGCCCCCCCCATCCCCCCCGCTTGTGCGTGCTCATGCTGTCTCTCTAAAATAAATAAATCTTAAAAAAAAAAATTAGAAAAAGTAAAGGGCCAAGAATAGCAAAGATGCTTTTGAAGAACAACAAAGAAAGGACTAATTCTACCAGATACCAACACTTACTATTAAGATCTTATTGTTACAGTAGTGGAACTGGTGTAAGAATACAGGAAGATAACAGATTATAGGCCCTAGAAATATACCTACACATATATGGAAATTTGACCTAAGACAGAGGTATGTTACAAGAGGTGAAGAAAGGGGAATTACCCGTGTAGAAATAAGTAAAATTAGATGCTCATCTCATACCATACACAAAGATAAATTCCAGGTCAATTAGACCTAATTATGGAAAGAAAACTTCACAACTTGTAGAAGAAAATACAGATTTTTTTTCATCTTAAGAAAAGTGTTCTTAAAAGGGGAAAAAAAAAAGAGACAAACCAAAAAACAGATTATTAACTATAGAGAACAAACTGGAATTGATGATTACCAGAGGGGAGTTGGGTGGGGATGGGTGAAATAGGTGAAGGGGATTAAGTATACACTTACCATGAAAAACACTGAGTAATGTACAGAATTGTTGAATCACTATACTGTACACCTGAAACTAATATAACCCTTTATTTTATTTATTTATTTTTAAAGACTTTATTTATTTATTCATGAGAGAGAGAGAGAGAGAGGCAGAGGGAGAAGCAGGCTCCCAAGGAGCAGGGAGCCCAATGCGGGACTTGATCCCAGGACCCCGGGACCATGACCTGAGCCGAAGGCAGACGCTTAACGACTGAGCCACCCAGGTGCCCTAATATAACCCTTTATGTTAACTATATTGGAATTAAAATTTTTTAAAGTGTTATTAAGCACACAAAGCACAAATCATATCTTTTAGAGATAAAGATAAGTCATAGGTTTAAAGATAAATTTGACTTCATTAAAATGTTAAATTTCTGGGGGCGCCTGGGTGGCTCATTCGTTAAGCGTCTGCCTTCAGCTCACTCAGGTCATGGTCCCAGGGTCCTGGGATTGAGCCCCACATCGGGCTCCCTGCTCGGCGGGAAGCCTGCTTCTCCCTCACCCACTCCCCCTGCTTATGTTCCCTCTCGCTGTGTCTCTCTCTGTCAAATAAATAAATAAAATCTTTAAAAAAAAAAAAAAGAAAAAGCCCCGATAGTTTTTTTTTATTATTATTATTATTTTTAAAGATTTTATTTATTTATTTGACAGAGAGATAGCAAGAGCAGGAACACAAGCAGGGGGAGTGGGAGAGGGAGAAGCAGGCTTCCCGCCGAGCAGGGAGCCCGATGTGGGACTCGATCCCGGGACTCTGGGATCATGACCTGAGCCGAAGGCAGACGCTTAACGACTGAGCCACCCAGGCGCCCAGTTTTATTATTTTTTTAAAGATTTTATTTATTTGAGAGAGAGAGAGAGAGAACACGTGCACTAGCAGGGGGGAGGGGCAGAGGGAGAAGGAGAAGCAGGCTCCAACTTAGGGCTTGAACTCCCGACCCTGAGATCAAGACCTGAGCTGACATCAAGAGTGGGACACTCAACCGACTGAGCCACCCAGGTGCCCCTTGTTATTTTATTTTTTAATTTTTAATTTTATTTTTCCCTGATTTTAATGATTTGAACATCTTTTTAATGTTTACTTGAATACCCTCTTCTGTAAACTCCATATTCATATCCTTTGCCTATTTCTCTAATGAGCTGTTTTATCTTTTACTTATTCACTTACAGAAGTTTTTATGTTATATGCTTTGCAAATCTCTTCACTGGGTGTGTGGATTATCTTTTGCTTTTAGGTCTACTGAACAGAAATTTAAATTTTTTTTTTTTAAAGATTTTTTTATTTATTTGACAGAGAGAGACACAGCGAGAGAGGAAACACAAGCAGGGGCAGAGGCAGAGAGAGAAGCAGGCTTCCCGCGGAGCAGGGAGCCTGATGCGGGGCTCGATCCCAGGACCCTGGGAACATGACCTGAGCCAAAGGCAGATGCTTAACGACTGAGCCACCCAGGCGCCCCTAAATTTTTTTTTTTAAAGATTTTATTTATTTATTTGACAGAGAGAGACACAGCGAGAGGGAACAAGAGAGAAACAACTTTAGTCATTGTGCACGAGGGAACATATACAAGAATGCTCAAGAAGCATTTTTTGAGCTAGTGAAAAGTAGGAAATGACTTAAAATGACTGTCAACAGTTGAATAAATTAATATATTTTGGTCTGTTAATACAGTGGAATATTCTATAAAAGTTAGAATGAGTGAACTAGGGCTCCTGGGTGGCTCAGTCATTAAGCGATCTGGGATTGAGCCCCCATCAGGCTCCCTGCTCCGCAGGAAGCCTACTTCTCCCTCTCCCACTCCCCCCTGCTTGTATTGCCTCTCTTGCTATGTCTCTCTAAATTCAAACGGAAGTCTCCTGAAGGGTAGGTAGGATTGTCTTAAGCAGAAGGAGAACCATTAAAGAGGAAAACTATTATTTATTGTATGAGTATTAAACACCACACACTGGGTGGGTATTCTACCTAATAAGATTTCACTTAACCTTCACCACCAATACTGAAATTTCATCACACCCTTTGACAGATGCCGAAACGAACTGAGAGAGGGCATGAAGGGAGAGGGAAGTAGGGGGATAATAGAAGTTTCTGTATAGGTTAGAAGATTTGATATCAAGTGGTCTTGACTCAGAGCCTGTGTTCTTTGCCATAATGTTAACTTGGCCCCCAAAACTGTGACAAGAAGAAAAAACTAAGGAATGAGCCCAGTGTGTTTTAGAGCACATGACTTAGAATCATTTAGTTGCAACAAAGGACACTTTTCCATAGGAAGAGGAAGGAACAGAGCAGGAAAATGGATTAGAACTGAAAAATATGAAATATAAACCAGAAGGTATTTGAATGACTCCTGATCTTGGGATGATGATAATGACACAAAATCAGACCCTGATAACAGTAGATAATGAGTCTTTTAAGAAACAACAAAAATAACATTATTACTAATCTCCAATATCTAGTTTTCAAATTTCTAATTGTCTCATAAAAAATATATAATTTTTAAGTTTATTTGGATTAGGGTCCACATAATGTTGAAATGTTAGCAATTGATAGGTCTTTAAATATCTTTTGGTCTGTAGGTATAGTTTCATCCTTCATCTCCTTTCCCTTACCCCCCTATAATTTATTTATTGAAGGATTAGGTTGGTTGCTGTATAGCACTTTTCATAGCCCAGATTTTCCTTCATGCATCCCAACAATGTAGTTTAACATATTCCTCTGACCTCTGTCACAATTTCCACAAATTGGCAGTTGGGGTTTTTTGGACAAGACTTCATAGGTGGTGATGTGTTCTTCCATTAGGGGCATATAAGGTCTAGTTGTCTCTCTATTTGTAGTGTTGCAACCATTGATCCTCAATGCATCGCCTCCCTAATTCTAATTTGGTTATTTCTCCTCCTATTTGAATAGTAGTTGTTATAGGAAAGGCAGGACAAATGCTTGATTCATTCCCTTCATTTACAGTTTTCAGAATAATGAGTTGGTTCCCTAGCATCCTTGAATGATGACTCATTTGTTTGGACATTACAAATATTTGATATGTTTCAGCCCACTTAGTCATTTAATATTTCCTGAGTTTTTCCATGGATGTTGTTACTGTCTTGTTTTTTTCCTTGCTAGGATATGTGTCTCTGGAAAACTAGAAATTTACGGAAATCCAGAACTGGATTAATCAAGTGTACAGGTGCTTTATTAGGGCCTTTGCGAGGTTTTCACTTACAGTCCTGTGTCATAACTTGCATCTTGTACTTGAATGTACTAACCCAGGGGCAGGAGAATTGCCCTTTTTAATTCTGTAGGAAAAATCATATGTGTCTCAAAAGGCTTTGGTCTCTTCCAGAATTTTTAGAAGATTTTACAGCAGGAAGAAAGAACTTTTTTAGAAAAAAAGATTTATAATACAGTCAGTTCTTGAACAGTGTGGGAGTTGCACAGTCCCCTGTCGGAGCCAGCCAGGTTGCCCCTCTTGTGTAACTTTTGACTCCCTAAAAACTTAACTACTAATAGCCTATGTGGACCAGAAGCCTTACCGATAACATAAACAATCAGTTAACACAGATTTTGTATGTTGTATGTATTGTATACTGTATTCTTAAAGTAAGCTAGAAAAAAAATGTTAAAATCATAAGAGAAAGTACATTTATAGTATTTAATTGTATTTATTTACACACGTACTGTATTTATTGAAAAAAAGTCCACATAAGAGTGGATCTGTGAAGTTCAAACCCATGTTGTTCAGGGGTCAACTGTAATTTCAAGTAACTAGCTTTAGATAATACTAACTTTTAGAATCTTGGGTTTTCAGAGAACATTTAAGATTTTCATGGTTATAACTGTCAAGTTGACCTTTCCTTGAAAACCTTATGAGACATACGGTCAGAGACAGCTTTAGATTCTAAAACAGATTTCTAAAACTTCAAACTCAGTCTTTCCTACAATGTAAGGAATATATTCCTGGCTTCAGAAATTTCCAGGAAAATCAGTATTTGTATCAGTACGAGTTTGTAAGCTTTTCTCTTTTTAATAGAATTTAAAGTAGTTGTTACAGTGAAAGTATAAGATTGTATTTACTGAGTTTTATAGTTTACAAAACCTTTTTCATCTCCATTATCACTTTTCATCAGCTTCACAACAACCCAGGTTAATATTAAATAATTATGGTCTGACAGGGGCTGTGCTAAGCCTTTACACGGACTATTCATTTAATCCTAGCAATCCGTGAGGTTGGTTCTCTTATTATTCTTAGTTACAAATAAGGAAGCTGGGGCCTAGTGAGGTTAAGAAACTTGCCTGTGTCTCACAGCTGGGAGACAGAGGAGTCAGGGATTGAGCCCCAGCTCTTAACAACTGGGCATGTATCCATATTGCCCCTATTTTGCAGATCAAATAAGTGACCCCTTGGAGATATTGAGAGGCTTTTCCAAGGTTGCTTAATTGATACGTGATGGAGTCAGGACAAGAAACCCTGACTCTCCCATCTGCCAAGCCAGTGTGCTCTCCAGCGGGCCCAGAGTGGAAGTGTCCCAGTCAGCAGCCCTGATGTCCTCAGGCCACTGCTGGAGCTCCCTGGAATGGTAACAGAGCCAGAAAGGTAGGCGTCAGGGTTTTGGTGGCGGCATTTCAGTTTGCTAGGAATGACCTCGCTGAGTTAGCACTAAATTAGGACAGAATGTGTCTAGAGACTGAACTGGTTGATATTTGGTATCCCAGCCATATTCACATTGTTCTCCATGCATGGATTCTTAGGTAGAGGAAAGTCTTCTAGACCATTTACTGAGCTTTCTTCTCTACTTCAGTGCCATGGTTTCTGTGATATTGTCAGAAGCCACGTTTCCTTCCTACAGTTCACATCGTAACAGCAGTAGCTGCTGTTTATTGTGTTTATTTTGTTAATACATCAAGTATTCTATTGAATACGTTAACATTTTTACAGATTTATTATGTCATAAAAGAGGTTCAGAAGCATTTGCCAGATCATTCTCTACATAGTACTTAAAGACACAGAGCGTTACAAATACAGCTTGAGCATCTGATGTACTCTTATCCACTTGCATTTTCCCCCCTGCTTCTGGGACATAACCACCACCTTAAGTTTGGTGACTGTCAAGTCTTACGTGTTGTTTTTTTTTTTTAAATATCGCTAGTCATAGGTGCCTCGTTAGCGCGTTAGGTAGCGCGTCAGTCTCATAAATATCACTAGTCATATATTTACCAATAAGGAATATGTTGTATAGTTTTTAGTTTTACAAAAATGGTATTTTATTGTGAGTAATCTCTGCCACTTGTATTTTTTCATTCACCATTATATTTGTAAGAGTTGGTGAATGTACCTCTGGTGAGTTTTTAAATTTTCATTGCTGCTATTTGAATAATTCATTGACTATATCACTGTTTATCTGTTTTCCTGTTATAGAATAGTGCTGCTGTGAGCAGTCTTGTACATGTGTCCTTCTGCACAGAGTTCTTTAGGGCACATGTATCCAGCAGTGGGATTACTGTGTAGTAGAGTATGTACCTCTTCACATTCAGTAGATACTGCCAAATTGTGGCTTATAGCAGTTGATTCAGCTTATACTTTCTCTTGCAGTGGCTGAGTTCTCATTTCTCTGCATCCCTAAACAGCAGTTGCTGTCTTCAGACTTTCGTATTTTTGCTGTTTATTGAATGTTAAATATTACTCGTAAGCTTTTTTATATGAATTTTTTTTCTAATTTGGTGTAAACCTACCAGTGTCAGAATCGAGATTGAGCCTAAGAGAAGTAAAGTAACTTGTTTAAGGTCATGCAGCCAGAAGATGGCTGAGGCTGGATTAGGGGAGAGCTCTGTGAACACCAAAGCCGGTACCTGTTCCTTCGCAGCTGTCTGCGCAAGGGTCTCTCACTCTACCTTGAGGTTGGTCTGCCACCAACACTAGCAGAGCCCAGTTGATGTAGGACTAATTACGGAGTTCTGTGCTTTATGTCCTGCTTTTCCTTTCATTTCCTCATCTCACTGTTTCTTGAGAAATTCCATTAGTAGCCTTCCTGTTTTTAGTAAACTCTTTTAAAGGATTTATTATAAAAGGATTAATAAACTTAACGGCAAGCCTGTTTGGCCCATTTGTTTTTTGGATTTTTAAAATTATTATGGGGCGCCTGGGTGGCTCAGGCGGTTAAGCATCTGCCTACAGCTCAGGTCGTGATCTCAGGGTCCTGGGATTGAGCCCTGCGTTGTGCTCCCTGCTCAGTGGGGAGTCTGCTTCTGTGTGCTCTCTCTCTCTCTCTCAAGTAAATAAATAGAAAGTCTTTTAAAAAAATAAAATTTGGGGGGCACCTGGGTGGCTCAGTCGTTAAGCGTCTGCCTTCGGCTCAGGTCTTGATCCCAGGGTCCTTGGATCAGGCCCCGCATTGGGCTCCCTGCTCGACGGCAAGCCTGCTTCTCCCTCTCCCACTTGCCCTGCTTGTGTTCCTGCTCTTGCTGTGTCTCTCCCTGTCAAATAAATAAATAAAAAATCTAAAAAATAAAATAAAATTTTTATTATATTTACAAAACAGTACCCATTTATTAGCTCCTAGTTTTATAGGTCTGAAGTCTGGCATGGCATGGAATTCTCTGCTCGGGGTATCACAAGGCTGAAACCAAGATATTGACGTCATAAAGTTCCCATTTGGGAAAAACATCTTCCAAGGTCATTCTTAATCATTGGCAAAATTCAGTTCCTTTTAGCCATAAGACTGAGATCACCATTTCCATGCTGGCTGTCAACCAGGGGCTGCTCTGAGCTCCTAAATGTCACCTGCATTCCTTGCTACATGGTCCCCTCTGGCCGTGATGGTGTGCTGGTCAGTTCTTTCTTACTCTTTGAATCTTTGACTTCTTCCTCTGCCACTTGCCAGGGAAAATGCTTTGTATATATATAGATTTATTATTTTAAAAACCAATTTGGCTGGCTCATCATACCTCATATCCATGTTTCTCTGTCAATGGATTGAGAGCTGACTGTCCTGATCCCAAGAGAGTCATAGTGGAGAACCTCTTCCTCTTTCTGAATTGGGTACCTCTGAGGATATGGAACTGCCATGCTGGGTTGTGTTCCCAAATGGACTGTAATTTCCTTCTGTCATCATATATGAAAGAATGAAAACATCTAGGCAGCGAAGACATGAATATGTAGATTCATAGAATAGTATCTATTTAGAGCTAAAAGCCACTTTTCAGAGCAAATGGGACTGAGCTTCCGTTTAGCAGTTTGGCCAGAGATCCCATATCATTAAATTTAGGGCCTCAGGTGAGCTAGATTGTTGTTGATAGTGGCTCCTTTGGCTCTTTTTTCCTTTTAACTTTGTGTTGTAAAGAATAGCAAATATGCCGAAAAGTGTGTGTGTGTGGTTCTGATAGATTATTGTTGTTGTTTTTACTTTTGCTGCTATTTGAAGAATCAAGTAGATGAATGTTCTGCTATTATTTATGTATGAATCACTGAGTTTTCGAAAACTGAGCACACCATGGAACCAGTGAAGAAACAGAGCATTACCTGCACCTCACTAGCCCTCTTTGTGCCCCTTTGTAGTCACTATCCATCCACTAAGGGTAACCTCTGTTCGACTTCTAGTAACGCAGGTTAGTTTTGCTTGTTTTTATGCTTTATTAAAAATGAAATGAAAAAGTGTATATTCTTTTGTGTCTGACTTCTCTCACTATACCTTGAGGTTGTGAACTTCATTTATATTGTTGTATATAAACAGTGGATTATTCATTCTCTTTGCTCGTCTAGTATTCTGTCACAGTTCTTTGGTTCATTTTAATATAGCATTGTGAGTGTTTTGCCATGATCTGTGTTTTAGTGTGTTTGGTGTATGATCCTACTTTATCTCTATTTTTACATTTATTTATTTTTTTAATTTTTTAAAGATTTATTTATTTTAGAAAGAGAGTACGTGCACGTGAGCGGGCGCATGTGGGCACAGGGGAGGGGCAGAGGCAGAGGGAGAGAAGCAAACTCCCCACTGAGCACAGAGCCACGAGATCATGACCTGAGCCTCATGCCCTGAACCGAAACCAAGAGTCAGATGCTCTGTCGACTGAACCACCCAGGCACCCCTATTTCTTATTTTTTAAATGGGCCTAAAGATAAAGGATAGGGACTAGAATGGTAGGATATTCAGGTGCATTAAAATTAAAGCAGAATATTCTAGAGCTGGCTAACCTGAGGGAACTTTTAAGTTCTAGATGGAGGCCATGATCTTGGTCTTCATAATCTTTGATCTGAGGGCTTTTTTTAAACCGAGAATATTGATCTGATTGTAAGTAGGCAAATCAGATGACATTTAGACTAAAAATCTGGTTTTGATCTCACACTATCACATTTATAGTCTATTGAAATAAAGCTTAATTTCTCCAAACTTGAGTGTCCTGGTGTGTCATTTAGTTCACATATTATAGAAATCTGAGCTTCGCAGTCTAAATAACTAAGGAAACTGTAAAGACTAATACCTCTGGAATGGAGGCTTTTAGAATCTTTAATTAGTAGAAAAGGAAGGCACCATCAGTACTCAAGTTTTACCTTAATATGAGTGAACTTCAAGTCATTACCCAGCAAAAAGTGCTTTTTCTTCAAGATTATATTTATTTATTTGAGAGAGAGAGAGTGAGCACAAGTGGGGGGCAGAAGCAGAGAGGGAGAGAGAGAGAGAGAAGCAGACTCCCTGCTGAGCAGAGAGCCTGATGCGGGATTCGGTCCCAGGACCTTGAGATCATGACCTGAGCCAAAGGCAGACGCTTAACTGACGGAGCCACCCAGGTGCCCCTCTTCTGGATACTTTTAAGAGCACCTGAATCCCTCAAGTAGAGTGAGGGCATATCTCAGGACCCCAAGTAGAGCAAATCTGGGATTGAACTGCATCTTAAGTAAGAAACTGAGGACTAGTTAAG
This sequence comes from Mirounga leonina, assembly GCF_011800145.1. Lineage (NCBI taxonomy): Eukaryota > Metazoa > Chordata > Mammalia > Carnivora > Phocidae > Mirounga > Mirounga leonina. The sequence continues at coordinate 20,120,456 of NW_023270265.1, read as the reverse complement.
AACCTGAAAACTTGGCTAGGAGGCTATTGCTAGTGAATATTGAGTACATTTGATCGCTTTGTGACTAGAAAAAGTTTAACAAGCACTTGATAGGCTGTTGCTTACACACACTCTCCACTAGATCTGTCGATTCAAGCATTGAGGTATGACATCTTCGCTCAGGACTGTGCAGCTGTACAGGGCTAAAGACTGGATCTAAGAACGCTATCTGGTGGTTCTCTGTAGCTACCCAACTTAATGAAAGGGACTCTTCCGATGCCAGTTCAGCACAGCCATTATAATGACTCAAGGAAAGAAAATATATAAAGAGTGTGGTTTTTTTTTTTTTTTTTTAAGATTTTATTTATTTGACAGAGCACAAGTAGGCAGAGGGAGGAGAAGCAGGCTCTCCGCTGATCAGGGAGCCCGACATGGGGCTCCATCCTAGGACCCTGGGATCATGACCTGAGCTGAAGGCAGACACTTAACCGACTGAGCCACCAAGGCGCCCCAAGAATGTGTTCTGCTACAGTTCATCTCTGCAGATGAAATACAGCAACCCATTTAGTAGTTTAAGCAGGAACAACAATAAAGGTTGTTATATGAGGATTTTAGGGTATATCTAGTCAAGATGCCATTCTTGGGCAGACACCAGTCATTAGAATTCCATCTCCGAGTCTCTAAATGGCAGGATTTTTATTAGCAAGGTAGTACTTAGAGATTGTGACCATTTGCTTTTGACTTGCCTAGCTTACCCTAATTGAGTTATTGAATTTTCTAAGAGATCTCCGTGGTATGTATGTATGAATGTATGTGTGTGTGTGTGTGTGTGTATGTATACACATTGCTTGAGACTTATAAAAATAGCATTGCATCCTATTTTTACCAGTCTAGATCAAATCCGTGAGAATTCACATCACAAATTTAATGTTTCAGCCAAGAATAGTACATTTCTTTCCACAAGTAACTTGGCATGTTCCAAAAAGATCCCTCAGTGACTTTCTTCAATTAATTATGGAGCACATAGGGAATTGAAAATTAAAGTGTGAATGGAGGCCATGTAGATCTCATTTTGTCCTATAAGTGCTCATAATACCTACTATCTCATGGGGATTTTAAGGTGTATAATTTTCATAAAGCCCTTTAAGTTCCTGAAGGAAGACTCTCTGTAGTTTAAAATGTTATTAATTTGTGTTCTTCTTTCCTGTTTATCCAGCTTATGTTCAGACATATTAATTAATCATTATATATGTTAGCTAGAACTCTGTTTTTTAAGTTTACTTTATAGCAATGTCAGTAATAATTCCATAACTTTAAAGTCCACATATTTTTCTTTTTCTAAGAAATGTTTTTCTTCCTTTTCAGGTAACAAATATACTTTAGAGACTAGACCAAACCAAGAAGGCATTGATGTAAGACAGGAGCTACTGAAATTCCATTCTACTTATTATTCATCCAACTTAATGGCTATTTGTGTGTTAGGTCGAGGTAAGAATCCTTAAAATTTTTCATAGAATTGGATAATCTTAAGTTTTCCATTTGGCTCTTTGAAAGTGTTGGGAGAAGGATATATGGCCTTTTATCTGCTCAGAGGCTTTTGAAAATGATTTCCTTGTTGGAGAAGGAACAAGGAATTTTGTTTTTAACTCTGTGTTCTAAAAAGGAGTATAGATGATTTAAAATGGAGACCTGAGAAAAATATAAATTACTAGTAGGTACTATAAACATATAAAAGCAAAGAAAGGAAGTATAAAGGGAAAGATTAACAGATTTGACCTTGTAACAATTCAGAAAACTAGGAACAAGATTAAAAGGCAGATAACGGGGGGAAAAAAAGGCAGATGATGATACACTGGAAAAATGATTTGCAATATAAACAAAGGTTTGACTTTTTATTTTCTTATTATTTTTTAATTTTATTTTTTAAAGTTTTTAATTCCAGTTGGTTAATATACAGTGTTATATTAGTTTCAGGTGTACAGTATAGTGATTCAACAATTCCGTACATCACCCAGTGCTCATCACCACAAAAGTGCACTCCTTAATCCCCATCACCTATTTCACGCATCCCCCTCAACTTCCCCCATGGTAACCATCAGTTTGTTCTCTGTCATTACGAGTCTGTTTCTTGATTTGTCTCTCTCCTCCCCGCCCCCCCACACTTTGTTTTGTTTCTTAAATTCCACATATGAGTGAAATCATACAGTACTGGTCTTTCTCTGACTGACTTATTTCACTTAACATTATACTGTCTAGCTCCATCGGTGTTGTTGCAGATGGTAAGATCTCATCCTTTTTTATGGTTGAGTAGTATAATCCATTGTATATATACACCACATCTTCATTCATCTATCAATGGACACTTGGGCTGCTTTCATATAAAGGTTTGACTTTTTAAATGCAAATTAAGTAAGACAAGATAGTGTTTCCTCCTGTTAAATTACCATAATTTTGTTTTTAAGTAATACTCATTATGGAGGAGCAGTGCCCTTTTGTATTGGTGATGATGTATACCATTTATGCAATTGTTCTAGACTTTCTGGAGAACAGGTTAGCATGGTGCATCATCCTTAAAAAGTTTGTTTTTACTTCTGGAAATGCAATCTAAGGAAATAACCAGAGTTGTTCAAAAAGTTGATGCAGTAGGATATTTCTGTCAATATAGTATTAGTGAAAAGTTAGAAACGATCTGATTGTTCATTAATAGAAGATGGGTTAAATAATGATGTTATAGCTATGTAATAGGGCATCTTATAGAAAATTGCATCTCTTCTCTCACTTTCTATTCTCCTACCTGCTTTATTTTTCTTTACAACATTTATTACCACCTGAAATATTAAATATTTATCATTGCCCACCATACTAGAAAGTAATTTACTTGAGAATAGAAGCTGTTTTGTTCACTACTTTGTCCCCAGTGCGTGAGTTAGTGCTTGACACATCATAGGCACATGGTAAAATATATATTGAATGAATAAATAATTTTATGACAGTGTTTTAATAGCATGGGAAAATATTCTTTTTTTTTTTTTAAAGATTTTATTTATTTATTTGACAGAGAGAGAGACAGCAAGAGAGGGAACACAAGTAGGGGGAGTGGGAGAGGGAGAAGCAGGCTTCCCGCGGGGCAGGGAGCCCGATGTGGGACTCGATCCCAGGACCCTGGGATCATGACCTGAGCCAAAGGCAGACGCTTAATGACTGAGCCACCCAGGCGCCCCCATGGGAAAATATTCTTAATGTGTCCAATAGAAAGCAAAAGCACTCTAAAAACTATGTGCTATATGATCCATTTGGGGATTTATAAAAAATTATAATAGACATACATGGTATAGACATAAGACAAAATAGAAAAACATACTAGAAATTTAATGTGATATAGTAGTTGAGAACTCATGCTCTAGACTCTTACAGTTTGAGTTTGAATTCCAGATATACCACCTACTTAGCTGTGTGGCCTTGAGCTAACAGAGTTACTTCAGATCTCTGAACTCTAGTTTTTACATTTTTAAAATGGAGGCGTGTTACCTCATAACCTGTTAGGAGGTTTAATCAAGATAATGCAGAAATGTTTAGCATGGTGCCTGGCACATAGCAAATGCTTCATAAACGGTAGCTACTTTTAAGCATCCCATAAGCATAAGATTATGAACGACTTTTGTTTCTTTCTTTTTACATTTGTTGTTAGTTTTCTACTTTTGGCAAATGTTACATTTGTAAGTAGAAAATAAGCAACATATATTTTAAGTTGGTAATAAGAGCCAGGGTATAAAATGGGTCTAAGGAGTGAAGCCAATGAAATAAAAAGTGTCTCTATAATTCTGTGTGCTTGCTAACAGTAGCTAGTTCTAGAGTGTTAAATATCACTTGGTATTTAGAGCCTAGTCCTGGGAATATTTTTGTCTGTGTTGTATTGAGATGAAAAACACTTGATTTCAGTAAGCACTTATTGGGCGAGTGATAATGACAACAGATGAATCAGGCAGCAGGCCTGCCTTCCTTGTTCCCTGTTTATTGGAAGTGACAGAGTAAGTGTCTAAAAGAAACAGATGTTTCAGTTCCCTGATTGCATACACATCACTCTCCTAGTGTGACTGACCTGTGCTGAGCTCAGTGGACTTGATGAGGGACCTGGGAGAGGTGTCCTTGCAGCACAAGAGGTATGAGGAGGAAACAGGATCTCTCAGAGGATTAATAGAAAATCCGCTCCTTCTTCTAGGATGAGGGGAGAGAAAGAATAACCATGTGGAAGGATCTCTGTCACAAAGGGACAAAAAGGTTTTTCTCTGTTCTCCCACGGGATCATCCCTCTAGTTGTGGCAGCACTAATTACCTGGAAACTTGGCAAGTAGGTAACTATCAAGTACAGACACTGGGATTGCCAAGTCCTCACGATGTAACGATGAAAGGGACTCAGTTCCCTGATCTCCAGTAGCGCACTGCTTAGTGGGGAAGACAGACTGCAGTATCAGATAGCTGCTGTACCTTTAAAAAGCTATACTGTGAACTTACGCTTTTAGGGTAGAAATACTCGAAAGGCCCACCTGGTAGAACCTTGCTTAGTCTAAAGGGCCTCACTGTAGCCAGCACCTCAGGTTGATAAACCTTTGTTTACTGCCCACCTTGTTTCAAGTCATATGTTCCATCTGTGCATAAAGATATCTCTGCCATCTCTTTCTCCAGATACACCCACTCCATCCCTTGTCATTTAACAAGCAGCCACTGGTCCACCTCATATTTGGCTCTGGACATTTTGAGGTCCTGCATACATATCAAAAAATTGAAGGAAAAATATGTATGTTTAATAAGTAAAGTGCAAATGCCCATATTCATAGGGCTAAAAGAATTTCATACGATATAAAGGCAAATCTCAAATAGTGATTAAGTGCTCTCTAAAGAGTTCATGGAAAAGTTCAAAATGGGTCATAGAATATCAAGGGAAATTTCTTACTTGATCCAAATGCTTCCTGACAGTAACAGGTGATGAATGTTTATACCATTTATAAATAACCTATTCTTGAGGAGACAGAATCAAGGTGACGGGTTATCTTGTTTATAAAAAGATAACCTTTTGAGCACCTGGCTGGCTCAGTCAGTAGAGCATGCCACTCTTGATATCAGGGTCCATGAGTTCAAGCCCCATGTTGGACATAGAGATTACTTAAAAAAAAAAAAAAAAACCTTTTTTCACTTTTTAATTTTTTGAATGATGGAAATATGTGTACATGGAAAATTTATCCCACATAGAAAGGTATAAAGTAGAAATCAAGTTTTTCTCTTTCCTCCCATCCTGTGATGACAATGCCCTCTCCTCAGATATTTCACCTTAAGTCATTTCTTGTTATACTTCCAAAAGTGGGATTTTGTTAATATACTCACATGTAAGTGTGCCTGTTAAAAAATTGAGATTGCCTGCAGTTTTCACTTCATAGGGCTTTCAGATACTTTTGTATCAGCACATAGAGATTTCTCCCTTATTAATGACTGCATAAAATTCTAATGTATAGACATTTCATAATATTCACATGCTCATAGATGTTTAGGTCATTTCCAGTTTTTGTTATAAACAGTGCTGCAGTGAACATATTATACATCTTTATAAGCTTTTCAAGTATAACTCTATAAAAGAATATAGGTAGGCGATAACATAGAATAGCTTAAGTGGCCATATCATTCTAACAACAATTACAAGTCTTTGAATGAGTTTGGCACATCATGATACAGAATTATATAATGTTAGACCTTGGAAGAGACTTGTGATTATCTCACCCAGTGTTCTCATTTTACAGAACCTGAAGTGGTTAACCAGGTTGTCCAGGTAGTCAGTTGATATGGTTGGGGAAGCCAGGGTTAGGATCCAGGTCCTCTAGTCTCCCCACCCAAGATTCTTTTTATCATTTTGTACTCTTTCCCCACAGAATCACTCACAGACTCTAACATTTGACTTTTAACAATGGGCTTATTAGATTGTGTCTATTTGTAAAGTATATGTTATAATCTATCAGCTGATGGTTTAGTATGTGCCTGTTGGCAATTGTAGATCAAATAGTTTTCCAAGTGCAGCCAATTATTCTATTACCGTCTTTAATACGTGTTTTAAATTTATTGCAAGAAACATTTGTGGAACAGTTTTTAAACTGTAAAGAGCTAGACATGTGTGAGTTATCATCATTATTGGTATTGCTTAGCTTTAGAAGTTACACAGGCACTGACAGGGTTGAACGGAGTGCTTCAACTTCATCAGATGAAGCTTTAAAAAAATCGTAGATTTTCTTTTTAATAGTCGGAAGGTTTTTCAGGAGATCCTAAGGTTTTGTTTAGCTTTATTGAGATATAAATGACATGTAACGTGTAAGTTTAAGGTAAAAATCATAGTGATTTTATATATGTATATATGATCTTAAGGTTTTAAATACTACCTCTCATGTTATGATAGTTTAAGTTCTGTTTTTATTGTCTGTTTTCTTACAGAATCTTTAGACAACTTGACTAATCTGGTGGTAAAGTTATTTTCTGAAGTTGAGAACAAAAATGTCCCACTGCCAGAATTTCCTGAACACCCTTTCCAAGAAGAACATCTTAAAGTAAGTGCATGTATTTCTGATATTTTTTCTTTTTTAATTCATGGACATAATATATGCCTAGTTTACCAAAGTGTAGATGAAAAATTTTGAAAGGTTTATTTATACAGGTTTTTTTCATCTTTTTTTTTTTTAAGATTTTTATTTGAGAGAGAACGAGTGGTGGGGAGAGGCAAAGGGGGAAAGAGAGAGAAGCAGACTCCCCGCTGAGCAGGAAGCCTGATACGGCGCTTGATTCCAGGACCCAGAGACCATGACCCGAGTCCAAGGCAGACACCCAAATGACTGAGCTGCCCAGGCACCCCTGTTTATACAATTTTTAATATTTGTTTGAATAATTGAATCAGTTTCACATTTATTAGGGATAATGTTTCACCAAAAAGATATCAACGGATACCTGATCTTTGCATGCTAAAAGTAGTTTTTGTAGTTAGAGCCTTGATAAACTGTAGAAACTGTTCTCCAGTGCCAGAAGGCAAGCATATTGAGCCGCATGGTCGAGGGGACCAGAAATAGGCTGTGCACCAACTGTAATGAAAGTCCACTTAGAGAGAGCCCAGGCCAGTTACTTTTTGTGGTCAGTACAGTTTTCTCTGGCAATTGATTCTCTTTTGAATTTGGGATTTTTCCCTGAAAATCTGTATTCTTCATAGTTTATAAATATTTTATTCAGTAGCAGTTGATATAGCTAATCTTTCTTGATTATTTTTTTTCCAGCAACTTTACAAAATAGTACCCATTAAGGATATTAGGAATCTTTATGTGACTTTTCCCATACCTGACCTTCAGAAATACTACAAATCAAATCCTGGCCATTATCTTGGTCATCTCATTGGTCATGAAGGTCCTGGAAGTCTGTTATCAGAACTGAAGTCAAAGGGTAAGTCTTTTGGGCACCAGTTTCTGAGTGTAGTACCCCACATCCTTTTACTCTGGCTCTCGTTTTCTCCTAGATTTTTTTGTGTGAAGGAGCATTTGTGGGTAGGTTGGTTTGGGGTCTATGGGAGAGTGAGGTGGTAGTTGTTAGTGCGCTTTTGTTCTTTTTGCTTTGGGTTCCCCCCCATAATTGTTTTACCCTTCAGAATTGTGCAGTGAAGTTTAGATTTTTCAAAAGATACTGTGCTACATGTTTTAAATAACAGAGAGGTTCGAAAGTAAAAGCTCACATTGGGTATTCTTCACCATCTCTGAAATAACAGTATACCTTATTTATTTGCTTGCTCTTATCCTTCAGACCAGAGGGTGTACTAGGATCTAGTCAGTAGATGATTTCCAAAGCCCCTCTCAACTCAGGCTCTGCTTTTATGTAATACTTAAGCATGGTAGTCTACTCTTGCCTGGGAACTGACTTGAAGAGTCCTGAGGAACCTCCCAACCCAAAAAATCCCGTCAGTCTTCCACAGTGTCTGAAATGGTTTTTCTGAACCCATTTTTCTGCTCTTTTCTGCAAGTGGTCCATTCTAATATCTTGGGAACATATAGTATAAATTAAAAAGAACATTCTTTGTCTTAAAAGAAACCACACATACAACCCTGTTTTGATTTCCTTTGAATGTTACAGGCTGGGTAAATACTCTTGTTGGTGGACAGAAGGAAGGAGCCCGAGGTTTTATGTTTTTTATCATTAATGTGGACCTGACTGAGGAAGGAATATGTAAGTATTGACCTTTTTGGTTTTTTAATGAAAATTGACTTCTTATGATACATTTTCTAAAATTTCTTCATGCTGTGGATCTGTTTTATGTTGTAAAGCCATAAAACCTTTAATTCGTATAATTCATCCATTTTATTTTTCATGCGCAACTTGGCCTTCATTTCATGAATGATTTTTTCTTCTTAATGACCTGTCATTATGTTGCACTTGTGAAATGTGTACTTGGCTTTTCATTGGCTCATTAACTTCCCCAAAGTCCTTTCTGTCACATATCCCAGACCCTGGAGGGCCCTGTGTGTGGGACCCTAAAACCAGTCTCTGGTTTCTACTCATCTGACTTTACCTTAGGAGTGAGCTCACTGATTTGATGGATTCAAGGACTGAATGGTTTTTAAGTATGCCCCTTTTTTCCCAGTACACGTTGAAGATATAATTTTGCACATGTTTCAATACATTCAGAAGTTACGTGCAGAAGGACCTCAAGAATGGGTTTTCCAAGAATGCAAGGTAATTTTGTTTCACCAAAATTTTTCTTAAGGAAATTTTTCAGAAAACATATATATGTGAATTAATTTAAATTTAAGGCTCAGTGAAACTTAAAGTTTTGGGGGTTTTTGTTGTTATTTAAACTCTAAAATCTTGCAATGCGTAGTAGCTTTAGTTAAAGCTTAGTTGTACTACTTTGATTGGCTATCTGGGGCACAATTAGGGCTAAGGCATCAAGTAACCTTTTTTTCCGAGGGAAAAAGACATTGCTTTTCTATCCCTCAGAAGAAAGCCAGCAGTTTCTTGAGCTTAATATCTGTCAGGGTGTACCTTACTGTTTGCCTGAAGCTTCATGAGCCTCTGTCATTTTCAGATCTGCTGACAAAAATCTACAATGAACTTTCAAAGAAATTGTGAATTGTTTTATATATATGATTGTGGGTTTTTTTTAAAGATTTATTTATTTATTTATTTGACAGAGAGATAGAGAGCACAAGTAGGCAGAGTGGCAGGCAGAGGAAGAGGGAAAAGCAGGCTCTCTGCTGAGCAGGGAGCCGGACGTGGGGCTCGATCCCAGGACCCCAGGATCATGACCTGAGCTGAAGGCAGACGCTTAACCGACTGGGCCACCCAGGCGCCCCTATATGATTGTGTTCTTAAAAATGATTTTATTGTTCTTGTATGTATGGAAAAGCCTGGCTGTCCCTTATTATTTTTTAATAAAACAAAAGTTCTCTGTCTTTCAAAATTTCATTATTTATTTTTTTATTTTTAAAGATTTATTTATTTGAGAGAGAGAGCACACAGGGGAGAGGGACACAGGGAGAGGGAGAAAGAGTGTTTTAGGCAGACACAGGGCTTAATCCCACAACCCTGAGACACGACCTGAGCCAAAACCAAGAGTTGGATGCTCAACTGACTGCGTCACCCAGGCAACCCCTTCCAGAATTTTAAAGCCTTCTTTTAAATGTTTTATAAAAATATGTGCTTTATATTTAAGGCCTATTGAGATTCTGAAATGTATTTTAGGATGAGAGAAATCCTTTTTACTTAGGTAAAAGTTTAAAGGGATACTCTGCTTGTGGAACCTAGGACAGGAACTTCTAATCTGGGTGCAGTTCTCTGAATGGATCAACAAAATGATCATCTGTGCAACTGTTGATCTTGCAAGGTTCTTCCAGTTTTCCTAATTCTTTGACTAATAGTTTCAGTAATTAGGCTAAAGAATCATATTCTGTTTTGGTTATTTTCATTCATGTTCTGTACATTTCTAAATCAAGCATAGCCGATTTTTTCTGATAAAGTTAAATGTGGAGTAGAAAGTCTGTAGTGCAAACTAAACACTACAGAAAGAACCTTTTTTTCTTTAAAGTATTTCTAAATAGTAGTTGACTTATGTATAATTGGATTAATTTTACATTTTAGGACTTGAATGCTGTTGCATTTAGGTTTAAAGATAAAGAGAGGCCACGGGGCTATACCTCTAAGATTGCAGGAATATTGCATGTAAGTTTGTTATTTTATATGTATATTGGTATGTAGAGTATTTTTGTGATCCTGCATATATTACCTTTAGTACTACATGAATGATAAGGAAGCTGCAGTATAAAACTTTAGACTTTGTAGCAACCAGGCAAACTTTGATGCCAAGCAATGCTTAAAATCTTAATTTTCATCATCCTAAAAATTATCATCTATAGGATTTTTCATACAGAGGCATTTTGCTTCTTCGATTTAAATATTTTTCAATTCTACAATGTGTCAATTGCTAATTATGTGAAAGCTATATAGATCATCTACTTTTCTCCATTTCTATTGCTACCACCCTAGTCTGAGCTACCATCATTTCTTGCCTTGACTACCATTATAATCTCTTACCTGGGATCTCGGTTTTCCCTCTTGTTCTACACTATAGTTTATTATCCCAGTCTTGGTAATCTTTTGAAAACCAAAATCAGATTGTTTCTCTTCTCTGTGTCAAGTCCTCAGTAGTTTCCTGTCAGAGTTCGAATAAAATCCAAAATGTCACGTTGGCCTACAAGGTGATCTGGCCCCAGCCTGTCTCTCTAACCATGTTCTATATAACTCCCCAGCTCATCCCTCCCATTCTCATTCTCCTCCAGCTATACTGGCTGCCTGCCTGCCTGATCTTCAAGCATTAAGTTTGTTCCTCCCTCTTAGTACCTTTTACATTTGCTGTTTTCTCTACCTGGAACTCTCTTCTCTCTTGTCTTTGCATGACTGGGGTTCTTATCATTTGGATTTCCACTTAGGTGTCTCTTCCTCACAGAGACCTTCCCTGACATCCCTTTTTAATTCATAGCACCTATCACTATAATGACACTATTTGTTTACTGTCTACCTCCCTCCCAATTACAATATAAGCTCCTTGGGTAAAATAAGTGAAGGGGATTAAGAGTACACTTATCTTTTTTTTTTTTTTTAAGAGTGCACTTATCTTGATGAACACTGAGTAATATAGAATTGTTGAATCACTGTATTTGTACATCTGAAACTAATATAACACTCTATGTTAACCATACTGGAATTAAAAACAAAAAACTTTAAAACTCTGTTCACTTCCTCTCCTAACTTACATGTTCATTGTTGTTTAGTATTTTAGTTCAGCCTTGAGTCTTCATTAGTAAATGTACTATTGTATGCAAAAATTAAAAAAAAATTATAAGCTCCTTAGGGAGCAGGGACATGATCTATCTTGCCTGGCACAGAGTAGATACTCGTTAAATATTTGTTGAATGAATGAATCAGTCTGAGTGTATTGGAGGTTGCTTTTACTAATAGAAAGCATCTTCGACATTATTTTTCTTCCCTAGCCAAAAAATATAAGCTATTTCCCCCCACAACAACTTTCTAAATGCTTTTCTGATTTCATTCATAGAAATTTGAGAGGAAATTCTGTTTATAAAAATGTATGTACTTTATGTTAAGAATCCTATAGGTGTCAGCATTTCACTATCAAATTTTCTTCATTAACAAGTATTCAGTTTTTAGCCAGAAATATTACACTTTTCCTTGAAAAAAAAAATGTGATTTTGCTATCATGTAAATGTATGTGGGGATTAACTGCAAAATCATTGTACAACAGGAAACTGCTTCAAGTGTGGTAAGAAAGAAAAAAGAAATTTTTCCAGCAGAGTAAAATTTAATTGAAGGAGGATGTGGGGTGTGTGTGTAAAATAATGGGTTTAATGTGTTAGAGATTTGTTTGCTTTAATAAGTTAGACTCTATAGTAGCCTTGCATATTTTATTTATCTATCTATTTTCCTTTTAATAAGTATTATCCCCTAGAAGAAGTGCTCACGGCTGAATATTTACTGGAAGAATTTAGACCTGACTTAATAGAGATGGTTCTCGATAAACTCAGACCAGAAAATGTCCGGTGAGTCACTCTACAGATTTTACTGCTACATACTAAATTTTCAGTAATGATTAGGAGCTGAAAATTTGGAATTGTGAATAAAATGCTTTTAAACTTGTTATCGAACATGATTAAAGTAGAAAGAATAGTATAATGAAGCAATACCAAACATCAGCAAATCAGTACGTGACCAGCCTTTCTTATCTTTAACTACCCCTCTCCTCACTCATCCTCCCTCCACTCTAGATGATTTTGAGGCAGGATCTCTAAAATATGAACACTTTTTTATTTTTTAATTTTTTTTAAAGATTTTATTTGACAGAGACATTGAGAGAGAGGGAACACAAGCAGGGGAAGTGGGAGAGAGAGAAGCAGGCTTCCCGCCGAGCAGGGAGCCCGATGTGGGGCTCGATCCCAGGACCCTGGAACCATGACCTGAGCCGAAGGCAGATGCTTAACGACTGAGCCACCCAGGCGCCCACATGAAGACTTTTTTAAAAAACAAAACAAGAGGTGCCTGGATAGCTTAGTCAGTTGGGCATCTGACTCCTGATTTTGGCTCAGGTCATGATCTCAGGGTCCTGGTATTGAGCCCTGCATTGGGCTTCATGCTCAGAAGGGAGTCTGCTTGAGGATTCTCCCTCTCTCTCTCTCTCTTTTTCTCCCACTCTCTCTCTCTCAAACAAATAAATCAATCTTAAAAAAATAATAATCATAATTTCATTATCATGAATAAAATGTAATAATAGATCATCTTAACCTGACTTCATCCTAACTCAAATACCCAAGGTGTCAGATTACATATCTGGCTTCATAATCATAAACAAGTGAGGACACCCTCTTTTTTCTTAAGTGGACGTATTACAGTCTCAGAATCCTTCTCACTGATCAGTGATTAACCAAGAGATCAAAAGTTGGAGGAGCTCTTACAGTAACAGATATTCTTATTAGAGGAGGTTCAGCCCTAAAGAGCTGAGGAACTATCCCATGATGTTTCTCCCTCAAAATTGAATTTCATCCATGTTTTCCAAAGTGAGATAATACTAGGAATATACTTAAGGGGCACATATTTTGCATTTTTTATTTTTTTCCTCTGTCCAGCACATATTTCCAAAATTCTCCTGGGAACTTGGAGATTGAGTAAATATGTTTTTTGGAACAGTCATTTTATGAATAAAATCAAAAATCTGGTAGAAGTTTTTGAAGAAGAAAAATCCTTCTGACAGAACTATTCCATCAAAGTCTTTTTCCTAGTTACCATTGTTTGCACTTTTCCAGACATGTACTAGCAACAAACGATGGGAAAATTAAAAGAAATATTATTGGTAGTTACACAATGTGGTAAATATGATAAAATGACATAGAACTAACTCTATGTACACATTCTATCAATGCCATTTTCCTAGTTTGGGTATTTTACTATAATTAATGTAAGAGTTAATTAACCATTGAGGGAACTGGGTGAAGAGTACACGGGACCTCCCTCTATTATTTTTGTAACTTCCTATGAATTTGTAATTATTTCAAAATTGAAAGAGAAAACATTTACAATAGCAACAAAAATGTAAATAACTAGGAATGAATTTAATCAAATATAAGCAAGACTTCAACATAAACTACAAAACAGTGCCGAAAGAAATTAAAGACCTTGTTAGGAGATTTGCTATTAAATTCTCTCCAGTCTGATTCATAGACTCTGTGTAATCACAGTCAAAATCCTAGTAGCCGTTTTTCCTTTTAGTAATTGGTAAACTGATTCCAAAATACCTATGGGCATACAAAGGACCTGGATTATCCATAACACTCTTTTTTTTTTAAGATTTCTTTATTTATCGTAGAGAGAGAGCAAGTATGGGGTGGGGGGGAAGGGCATTGGGAGAGAGAGAGAATCTTGAGCAGACTCCATGCTGAGCCTGGAGCCTGACAGGGGGCTCGACCCCAGGACCCTGAGATAATGCCCCGAGCTGAAATCAAGAGTCGTTGCTTAACCAGCTGAGCCACCCAGGTGCCCAGCCATAACACTCTTGAACATAAAAACAAAAGTTGGAGGACTCAAACTATTGGATTTGGAGGCTAACTATAAAGCTACGTTAATTACGACATTGTGCATTGGCCTGAGGATCAAAAAGAAATCATTAGAATAGAACAGAGTCCAGAAATAGGCCCACACACATATGTTCAGAGGATGTCTTTTTTGTGTGGTAAAAAAACACATAATAGGGGCGCCTGGGTGGCTCAGTTGGTTAAGCAACTGCCTTCGGCTCAGGTCATGATCCTGGAGTCCCGGGATTGAGTCCCGCATCGGGCTCCCTGCTCGGCGGGGAGCCTGCTTCTCCCTCTGGCCCTCCCCCCTCTCATGTGCTCTCTCTCATTCTCTCTCTCTCAAATAAATAAATAAAATCTTTAAAAAAAAAAACACATAATATAAAATTTACAGTTTTAACCATTTCTAAGTGTACAGTTCAGTATTATATTCATATTGTTAAATATATTAATATTGTTGTGAAGCAGATCTCCAGAACTTATTCACCTTGTGAAATTGAAACTGTACCCATTAAACAAGTCCTCTTTTCTCCCTCTTACCATCTCCTGGTAACAACCATTCTACTTTGTTTTCATGAATTTGACTACTTACATATCTAATATCAGTGGACTCATACAATGTATCTTTATTTCACTTAGCATAATGTCTTTAAGGTTCATCTATGTTGTACCATGCGACAGGATTTCCATTTTGCCAAATTAAATCTACAAGTACACCTATAGAGTCTTGGCCACATCCCCTGCCTAAGTCATAAGTAAATCTTTGTTTAGGAGGAGTTCTTGCTGAATCTGTGCAGGTCCTAGGATAATTGTCTTCTTGTCTAAATGTTTGGTAGTCTGACAGTTGACTTTTGTGAGAGGTCAGTGCCTAAACCACTGGCTTACACTTTTTTAGGCTCTACTCCTTTCCCTTTCTGAAAATTAGAGCATTTGTCCATCTCCATCTTCTGCCTCTTCTCCTGTCCTCCAGTGTTTCTAAAAGTTGATGGGCAGTGATCCTACCTGGGATTTGTTAGTTGCCTAAGCATCAGAGAATGTGAATGATCTGCGTTGGAGATGTGAATTCATTTACTTGGCTGGCTCACTCATTAATCCTGGCCTGGGTTTCAACCCCCTTTTTTTCTGTTGTTTGGTCCACCTTTGCAGTTTAAAGACCCATGTTTTTTCTTTTTTTAAAAGATTTTATTTATTTGAGGGAGAGAGAGAGCACAAGTGGGGGGCAGGGGCAGAGAGGGAGGAGCAGGCTCCTCACTGAGCAGAGAGCCCAACGTAGGGCTCGATCCCAGGACCCTGGGATCACAACCTGAGCCGCAGGCAACTGCTTAATGGATTGAGCCACCCAGGCACCCCGACCCATGTTTTTTCTAAAAACAGTATAAATAAGAGGTCAATAGTCCTGTCATCTGCCAATCTGAGACCAAAATGTGTATCACATTTTGCTTTAGGTCTTGTGTCCTGTTGGATTATGAGGTCCTTCCAGGTAAGAACTGTGTTTTTTTTCAGATTCAAGTTACCAAGGGCTCAATAAAAGTTGGTTGACTTCTCTAAGCCTTTAGCCTAATCTTTCTTGATTCCTTCTTTCTTTAAGAAACCCTTTTAAAAGGTGTTTTTTTTAGCATTTTTCATGAACCTCAATTTCTTCAGCACTGTGGCCTTCCTGTCACAATTCTTTAAGTTTGGCTTTGGGTCTCATCAATAGATTTTTTTTGTACCTTCTTTCTTCTTTGAGGCATGTCTTTTGAAAATATGATTTGATATCATGATATTGTAGAATTCTTCTAGTGGAAGGATAGAGTTCATCTACTTAGAGTCCTTACTTAAAAAGTAGTGAAACTGAAGCCCAGAGACTTGCCTAATTTAGATCTTAACTGTGATTTTGGCAAGATCTCAAAGAAAATAAGTCAGAGTCTTGACCAGAATCCAAGTTTCTGATGGCCAGATCTGTACCCTCTCTATTAATTCTGTTTGAATTCATCACAATTACCTGTGAAGCCTCTCCTCATTCTTGGATGTCTTTCCACCTTTGCTCTCTCAGGGATTATTTGCAAAAATCTCATGAGAATTCATATCTGGGGAGCCGTATTCCCTTTTAATGTCTATAGTCAGAATGCTTACTGTTTCTGAATGAGTTCTGTAGAGCTTCAACAGCTGTTCATTACCTTTGAACATTTCTAAATGGCTGACCTGAAGCCAGTGGTGGGCATTCATTCTAGCCACTGTTTCACTGTTGCAAGTTGCGGTATACAAAGAAAAGTTCTTTTTCTCTCTTCTTTCTAAGGACCATGTTAGTACCATATCAGCAGTCAGTTCTTTGTAGATAGAATTAAAGAATAGCATTGTCACACACACACTTAGAAAAACTCAAGACTATTTTGAAGCATAATTAGATTTCCAGCAGATAGTCTAAGGATGTAACAGTATCTGTGCTAGTTTTTCTCAGCTGTCTGCAGTTAAATATATTGCAGCTCTCTGTGGCATACTTAGATTATTGTGCCTTCTCTTCTTTTTTTCCTAACTTAAGTCTCTTGTGCTTTCACACTCTGGTTTGTAGATTTCTGTGTAGGTCTGATGTGTATATACTCTGTCTCTTCTGTTATTCCCCTTGCTTACCTTTTATAATTTATTTTTAAATAGTTTTTCACTGTATGTTTCAGTTTTAAATTCCTCAGTGGTCTACTAGTTCTTGTTCTGCAAAGGTATCCCTCTTTGTCAGGATAGTATTTGATGTTTGCCTTGTTTGAGGGAACTGTGTTTATTTCATATTTACTAGCGTAACATTTCAAATGTTACCCATCCACTTTACTTTGGTATACAGCTATCTAAATCCCTTAGAATTGTACCTGACCAATTGCCTCTCTTCTCCCCCTTTTTAACCTGAGCATTACTGAGCAGCCTCCAGTGTCTGTTGCTTTCTGTGTCCTAAGTCATCCTCCAAAGCACCTGGCAGCCTTCCCTGAGCTTATTCACTTTCTCTCTCAGGACAGAGTTTAAGGTGCTCTTGTTTCAGGGGCCGTGTCCACTGCCACATGAATGCTTCAGTGTTCACAGGTTGTCATCAGTAGTTTGTACATTATTCTGATGTGTGGGCCATCATTCAGGGAGACCAAAGCCACCTTTGTAACAAACTTGTCCAAAATCAGGCACCTCTTGGAAGAGAAGATAGGAATACCACCTGTATACCAGGTTATTTTACTTCCTAACCCAGTTTTCGGAGTTCTCCTTGAGAATCAGTCCATTCGTTTTTTAGGAAGTCACCAGGAGTAGAAGCACTTTCTCTGGCTGAGTCTTAGGAGGCTCTGTCATGTATTGAATAGGTGTCCTTAACAAACATTACATATCCTTCATGTGGCCACATGAGTTCTATACACACGCCACGTATACCTGCAAAAGGAATTCTCAAAATGCCAACATGGATCACTACTTCTGGACACGATAACAGAACTCTTCCATCCATTAAGCCCTATGATTCCTCCCTCTCTTTCTATGGAATATATTCTTAAGTGGTCAGAGGCAGCTAGGCCAGATCAGGAATACCATATCAGCAGCCAATTCTTTGTAGATAGAATTAAAGAATAGCATTGTCTCTCTCTCTCTCTCTCTCACACACACACACACACAAAAAAAACTGGCAAATCAGAAGATAGAGAGGTGTTTCTTGGTCTTGTTTCCTTTATCTCTAGAAGCATGAAGGCCAATGTACATGTACTAGATATATTTGATGGTAGTCTCTGGCAGGAAAAAAACCATAGAGCACAAACTTAGTGAATAATAATAAAAGTGTGTTTTTGGTTTTTTGGATCTCTGGATGAGCCAACAAGGGTTGGGGCGGGGGGGTTAGCTATTTTTGTTAACCCTGGTCCTCGGCTGTTTCTGGAAGGAGTACTTTGTTTTGCTTTTTTAAAGACTGTTTTACAACTGACTTTGTTCCATTTTTTTCCCTAGCTACTCTTCTTTTAAAATTTTAGTCAGTAGCATTACCCACAAGAGTCCTGCACACAGTTTTTCACATTAAAAATGAAGGGCTCCAACCAAAGGGTAACAGAGACCATGGTCAGAAACTTCTATACTTGGTTGCCTATTTTGACTAAGTGTTAGCGGATTTACTGGGTCTTAGAGGCCCACCATGTTCTTGGATATTATTTATATTTTAATGAGTAAGGTTCTATAAATTCATGTATCCAACGTGAGTTTATGGTGTCTGTCTGTTTTTTCCACTTACTTTTAGGGTTGCAATAGTTTCCAAGTCCTTTGAAGGAAAAACTGACCACACAGAAGAGTGGTATGGAACCCAGTACAAGCAAGAAGCCATACCAGATGAAGTCATTAAGGTAGGGTTTGCTCATCTGTGAACAAACTTGATGTGTGAGGGACACACAGGAGCATGAGCTCTCTACATCAACCAACTCATGGCCCAGAGTATGGAGAGTGATGGCCCATGGCTGTCTGTACTGTCCTGAGCAAAGTGAACAAGGAGATGGAGAGCTAGAACTTAGGTTTTTGCATGAAGAAATGGCACTGTGGCCATCTTCTCATGTGTCTGTTAGATCAGCAGGGCTGAAAGCAGACTCCCAGCTTCATGCAGTCAAAGATCACTGAAGTCCAAAGTACACAGAGAAGCAAAGACACCAAAACAGGCAAGAAGAGATGGAAGTAGAGAGCATGAAAGACAGATACAAGGGTCCAAAGGCCTCACGGTCATGCTGTATATACAGGTGGGAACAGTCTCTGGGATTCACACTGTCTTCACTTTAGGAGATGCTGTATTGTATGCCTCATATTGTCTCATTGCTCCTTTTGTCTGTGTAAGGGAATTAGAATTTGTTTCAAAATAGGTGTGTTTAGATAGTATGTTACCCCATTCATCAGTAGTCCAGATTTTGTTTTTGAGTCTTATCTACTTGTCTAGTATTTTTTCTTTTTTGATTTTCATTGTCACCATATCTTTGAGATTGTGTCCTTTATTCATGGGAAGACACCAGAGAGCCTTGCTCTGACTAGAGTCTAGTTAAACTTGAGTAATGGACATTTCTTAAGTGTACCCGTGTAATACAGAAAAAAGAAGAAATAGTTTAAGAAAATCATTGCTGGTACTTCTCTGACCTATTCACAGCACAGAAGGAGATCACTGGAGCCCTTTTGTGTATGAAAATATCCATCTAGCTAAACTGTGAGGAATGCTGATCTCCCATGAATTAATCCTAAAACAAAAGAGAACTCCTATTCACCAACCTCTGATGACAACAAACCTGCCCTGAATGGGAATTTTTTAAAAATATTTTATTTATTTAATTTAGAGAGAGAGTGCGCAAGTGGAGGGAGGGTTGGGGAGGGAGAGAGGGAGAGGGAAAGAACCTGACGTGGGGCTCGATCTCACGATCCTGAGCCTAAACCAAGAGTTGGATGCTTAACTGACTGAGGCACCCAGGCACCTCCTGAATGGGATTTTTTTTTTTTTTTTTAAGATTTTATTTATTTATTTGACAGAGAGAGGGAACACAAGCAGGGGGAGTGGGAGAGGGAGAAGCAGGCTTCCCGCAGAGCAGGGAGCCTGATGCGGGGCTTGATCCCAGCACCCTGGGATCATGACCTGAGCCTCAGGCAGACGCTTAATGACTGAGCCACCCAGGCGCCCCTGAATGGGATTTTTTTAAAAAAACAAATATATCTGGGGCGTGCCTGGCTGGCTCAGTTGGTAGAGCATAAGACTCCTGATCTCAGGGTTGTGAGTTCAAGCCCCATATTGGGGGTAGAGCTGACTTAATTAAAAACAAAACAACCCAAATTTATCTGGGAGTTTAGCAGTGAAATTATTTACTACGTATTTCCTAGTCCCTACTATTTAGCCATTCAGGAGACCTAAGCTGCTACTCATAAATAATACGGCCAACATCCCCACCATCCAGTGCCAAAAAGTATAAACTCAGGGACCAGAATAGAACTGCAGAAGTTGCAAGGCCGTGCTAGATCATCTGGAGACCAAATTACTGAACCTGGATTATTGGCACATGGCTGCTTTTTTTTTTTTTTTTTT
Organism: Mirounga leonina; assembly: GCF_011800145.1. NCBI lineage: Eukaryota > Metazoa > Chordata > Mammalia > Carnivora > Phocidae > Mirounga > Mirounga leonina. The sequence continues at coordinate 20,100,302 of NW_023270265.1, read as the reverse complement.
TTAATAATGAAGTCTTATAAGAGTCCAACAGTCGCTGACCTGTGATCTGTCCCACTTAGCTTTTGGAACTAGCCCATCGAGCACATCCAATCTGCAGGTTGTATCAACCCTGTTGCACAATGCAGGCTTAAGACTCCTCTTTGTTCTTGACCTTGAATTACTGGTTCACTTGGAAGTTCACATGGTCATCTGGGACAGTTGTGGACCAGGCCTTAAGGAGCAGTACTGAAGTGAAGGAAGCTCCTCTAGTCTAGCTTTCAGGCCATACATGGAAGTAATTTAGTGCAGCTGAAAGTTTAATTCTTCTGTAAACAACCAGTTGCAGGAATATATCCCTGTACAGATTATTCTTCCTTCTTTAAGGAGCTAGAGCCAATGTGATCTTCATATAGACCAAGTAGTCTTTCAGGTTTCTGTAGTTGCAGATTGCCCCTTAACCTCAGCTGGTCATTTTGGAAATATGTAAAGAGGAAAGATGAATAAGTACAAAATGTTCATTAGTAACAGAGAGACCAACTCACATTTCACAAAAAGCCATCAGTGGATCTTGGGGGAAAAGAAAAGCTGTGTGACATTTATCCCCTTAATATTTGCCTAGATATTAAGCAAAAGGACTATTTTAAACTTTTGAATCCAACTTTAATTGCTTTTGTGTTTTTCATTATTCATCCAGAAATGGCAAAATGCTGACCTGAATGGTAAATTTAAACTTCCAACGAAGAATGAATTTATTCCTACGAATTTTGAGATTTTATCATTAGAAAAAGAAGCAACACCGTACCCTTCTCTTATTAAGGTAACATATTAGAATCGGTGATTTTTAAATTTAGGGGATACACCTATTACACGGGAGGGACTGGAGAGATGATTTCTTTCATTTGGTACTGTTGGTTTTGGGGGCTCACAGCCTAAGAGTTACTAGAAAGTTGTAGAAAGAATAGCTGCAAGGAATATTAAAAGGCTAGAAAAGTTAAAGCAAACAAACTACTAAACAATTTAGAATGTAGGGTATTGTTTTCTTCGCAGAAAAAAAAAATGAAGTCTGGGGTACAACCACAGATCTGAAAGTTATTGGCCTACTTTCCATATTCACTGAAGACTAAGTAAGGAAGTTGATTTGCGCTGCATCATGAAAGTTAGAGATAAAGAGAATTTCTAAACCTTGGAAGAAAGCATATCCAAGGGAAGCTCTTGGATTTCTTGCCCTTAAAAAAAGTTCTCAATTTGTTAGAGTGGCTTTAGGAAGTTGATGAGAACAAGGAAGTTAGGAAGTTAATAAGCCGTTGAGAATGATGATTGAGAAATGGAGCTTTTTTTTTTTTCCTTTTTCAGAATGTTCTTTTCGTGTCATTATTTCACACCTCGAGTAAATTGTGTAGAAAAATGGATCAAATTATTACTGCACATCCTCTTTCCTAAATTCTCTTTCTAAACTCACCACTGTAGACCTACATCTTTCTTTTTCTTTTCTTCAAAGGACCTAACATTCAGATCAACTCAATGAGATGAATTAGTGTTTAGAAACTTGAAATTTATCTCAAGCAACTAGATTATTAACTAGACAACCATTTTTCTTTAAAAATGACATTTTAAGGGAGGAGTTAAGATGGCGGAGGAGTAAGGGGACCTAAGCTTGCCTCATTCCTCGAACACAGCTAGATAAATATCAAATCATTCTGAACACCCAAGAAATCAATCTGAGCACTGAGAGAACAAAACTGCAAGTCTACAAGTAGAATTGTGGAAGGTTGGAGCTGTGGAGAGTTGATTTGGGGGAGATAAGAACTGCTGGGGCTGCAGAAGGGAGGGAGCCCTACTTACGGAGACTACCACGAGGTATTATAAGCAGCGGAACACAAAATCTGAAGTTTTAGAAGTCTCCTACTGGCAGGGTCATGCCTGGCTTAGTGGTGCTCCTGTGGGGAGGAAGGGTGGATGCCTGGGAGTGGACAGTATAGTCTGAGGATTCCCTGGGTCGCAGGGGGAAACAGTTCCCCTGTTTGGAGTGTATTTAGGAGTGGCAGCAAGACCTCTCCACGGACAGAAGAAAGGGTGGCACCAATGTGTTGCACTGTTCCCAGGCATAGGAGCAGGGACACCAGCTGAGGGCAGGGAGTCTTAGTGCCTGCTTTTGGTTCTGCTTTGCCATAAACTCTGAACCGCTTCACAGTCCTGTGACCACTTTCCTGGGACTGGCTACAAGCAGCAAAAGTGGGGAGACATCCTCCCCCAGAGGATCAGCACGGGGTGGTGCTGCGGGAGTCCCTAAAATTTGGAGTTTAGAAACCCAGCTGCACCCTGAGATGAAACAGCTTGGACACAGACAGGGTGAAGGCAGGGATTTGATGGAAGCTGGGGCACAAGAGGGGTGATTGTTTGCTCTTCTGTGAGAGCTTCCTGAATAGTGGTGGGCACAAGTTTTCCACTGCAGGGATGAGAGAGCAGAGCAGAGCTATATCCCCCATTCTTCCCCCTCACCCCCACCCCGTCAGCACTGACTGACCTCAGTGAGCTAAACAGTACCATCAAGTAGAGATCGGAGCCACTTACACCCCCCATCTCTACAAGGCAAATAGGCCTGAGAATCAGTGCAGCAGGCCCTTCCCCCAGGCCAGCACAAACCCCTTGCATGTACCAAGTCTACTGATCATAAAGTGCTGCAGAGCTTTAGCTCTAGGGGAAATAGGATCTAGCTTCTTTTGACAAGCAGACCCAAACACACCTAGGATCTAATTTTTTGTTGTTGTTGTTTTGTTTTGTTTTTGTTTTTTCTCGACAAAATGACAAGACGGAATTCATCCCAAAAGAAAGAACAGGAAGTAGAAGTAACAGCCAGGGATTTAACCAATACAAATATAAGTAAGATGTCTGAACTAGAATTTATTTATTTATTTATTTTTATTTATTTTTAAGATTTTATTTATTTGACAGAGAGACACAGCGAGAGAGGGAACACAAGCAGGGGGAGTGGGAGAGGGAGAAACAGGCTTCCCGCAGAGTGGGGAGCCCGATGCAGGGCTCAATCTCAGGACCCTGGGATCATGACCTGAGCCGAAGGCAGATGCTTAACGACTGAGCCACCCAGGCGCCCCAACTTTTATTTATTTTTAAAAGGTGTTTTTATTTGAGAAAGAGAGAGAGAGTACATTAGCGGGGGAGGGGGGCAGAGGGAGAACAAACTCCCCACTGAGCGGGGAGCTGGACGTGGGGCTCCATCCAGGGACTCCGGGATTATGACCTGAGCCGAAGGTAGACGCCCAACCAACTGAGCCACCCAGGTACCTCTACACTAGAATTTAAAACAATGATTATAAGAATACTACCTGGGTTTGAAAAAAACATAGAAGACACTAGAGAATCCCTTACTGTAGAGTTAAAATAACTGGAATCTAGTCAGACCGAAATTAAAATGCTATAACTGAGATGCAAACCCTAATGGATGCCATAACAATGAGGATGAACAAAGCAGAGAAATGAATCAGTGATATAGAAGATAGAATTATGGAAAAAAATGAAGCTGAAAAGAAGAGGGAAAGGTATTGGATCATGAAGGTAGACTTAGGGAACTCAGCAGCTTCTTAAAACATAGTAACATTCTTATCATAGGAGTCCCACAAAGTGATGAGAAAGAAAAAGGAGCAGAAAGTTTACTTGAGCAAATTAACTGAAAACTTTCCTGATCTAGGGAAGGACACAGTTATTGAAATCCAAGAAGCCCAGAGAACTCCCATTAAATTCAACAAAGGCCAGGCATCACCTAGACATACATAGTCAAATTCACAAAATACACAAAGAATCCTGAAAGCAGCAAGGGAAAAAGTCCTTAACCTACAAGGGAATCAGGTTCACAGCAGATTTGTCCACAGAAACTTGCAGGCCAGAAGAGAATGGCAGGATATATTCAATGTGCTGAATGGGAAAATTATGCAGCTGAGAATACTTTATCCAGCAAGGCTGTCATTCAGAATGGAAGAAGAGATAAAGAGTTTCCCAGAAAAACAAAAACTAAAGGAATTCGTGACCACTAAACCAGCCCTGCAAGGAGTATTAAAGGGGACCCTTGAGCGGGAAGGAGAGACCCAAAGTAACAAAGACTAGGAAGGAACAGAGACAGTCTATAGGAACAGCAACTTTACAGGTAATATAATGGCACTAAATTCATAGCTTTCAGTAATTACTGTGAATGTAAACGGACTAAATGCTCCAATCAAAAGACATAGGGTATCAGAATGGATAAAAAAAAAAAAAAGACCCATCTATATGCTGCCTACAAGAGACTCATTTTAGACCTAAAGACACCTGCAGATTGAAAGTGAGGGGATGTGAATGTATGTCAGAAGAAAGCCAGAGTATCCATACTTACGTCAGACAAACAAGGCTGTAACAATGAGATGAAAGGCATTATATCATAATTAAGAGATCTATCCATCAATAAGATCTAACAATTGTAAATATTTATGCCCCCAGCTTAGCACCCAAATATATAAATCAATTAATAACAAACATAAAGTCATTAATAATACAATGATAGGAGGGGACTTTAACACCCCACTTAAAGCAATGGGCAGATCATCTAAGCAGAAAATCAAGGAAATAATGGCTTTGAATGACACACTGGACCTGATGGACTTAACTTATATTCAGAACATTTCATCCTAAAGCAGCAGAATACACATTCTTTTCGAGTGTACGTGGAACATTCTCTAGAAAAGATCACATACTGGGTCACACGCAAATCAGCCCTCAACAAGTACAAAATGATCGAGATCATTCCATGCATATTTTCAGACCACAATGCTATGAAACTTGAAGTCAACCACAAGAAAAAAATTTGGAAAGACCACAAATACATGGAGGTTAAAGAACATCCTGCTAAAAGAATGAATGGGTTAACCAGGAAATTAAAGAAGAAATAAAAAAGTACTTGGAAGCAAATGAAAATGAAAACACAATAGTCCAAAATTTTGGGGATGCAGCAAAGGCAGTCCTAAGAGGGAAGTATATTTGCAATACAGGCCTTCCTCAAGAAGCAAGAAAAGTCTCAAATATACAAGCTAACCTTACACCTAAAGGAGCTAGAAAAGGAGCAGCAAATAAAGCCTGAAGCCAACAGAAGGAAAAATAAAGATTAGAGTGGAAATAAATGATACAGAAACAAACAAAAAAACCCAGAATGGATCAATGAAACCAAGAGCTGGTTCTTTGAAAGAATTAATAAAATTGATAAACCCTTAGCCAGACTTATCAAAAAGAAAAGAGAAAGGATCTAAATAAATAAAACCATCAATGAAAGGGAAGAGATCACAACCAACACCACAGAAATACAAATAATCATAAGAGAATATTATGAAAAATAATATGCCAACAAACTGGACAATCTGGACAAAATGGATAAATTCCTAGAAACATACAAACTACCAAAACTAAAACAGGAAGAAATAGATGATCTGAACAGACCCATAACCAGCAAAGATACTAAATCAGTAATCAAAAATCTCCCAACAAACAAAAGTCCAGGGCTAGATGGCTTTCTAGGGGAGTTCTACCAGACATTTAAAGAAGAGTTAACACCTGTTCTTAAACTGTTCCAAAAAATAGAAATGGAAGGAAAACTTCCAAACTCCTTCTACGATGCTAGTATTACCTTGATCCCAAAACCAGACAAAGACCCCACTAAAAAGGAGAATTACACACCAATATCCCTGATGAACATGGATGCAAAAATTCTCAAGATACTAGCAAATTGAATCCAACAGTACATTAAAAGAATCATTCACCATGATCAAGTGGGATTTATTCCTTGGCTGCGGGGGTGGTTCAATATTCACAAATAAATCAATGTGATACATTAGCTTAATAAAAGAAAGGATAAGAACCATATGATCCTCTCAATAGATGCATAGAAAGCATTTGACAAAATACAGCATCCATTCTTGATAAAAACCCTCAACAAAGTAGGTATAGATGGAACATACCTTAACATCACAAAAGCCGTATATGAAAGACCCACAGCTGATGTCAGTGGGGATACCCATAGCTCTCCTCAGTGGGGAAAAACTGAGAGCTTTTCCTCTAAGGTCAGGAACAAGACTATTTAACATAGTACTGGAAGTCTTAGCCTCAGCAATCAAGACAACAAAAAGAAATAAAAGGCATCCAAATTGGCAGGGAAGAAGTCAAACTTGCATTATTTGCAGATGACATGATACTCTATGCAGAAAACCCAAAGACTCCACCAAAAAATTGCTAGAACTAATACATGAATTCAGCAAAGTCACAGGATATACTATCAGTGTACAGAAATCTATTGCATTTCTGTACACCAGTAATGAAGCAGCAGGAAAAGAAATCAACGAATTGATCCCATTTACAATTGCACCAAAAACTGTAAGATACCTAGGAATAAACCTAACCAAAGAGGTAAAAGTTCTGTATTCAGAAAACTATAGAACATTTATGAAAGAGATTGAAGAGGGCACAAAGAAATGGGAAAACATCCTATGCTCATGGATCGGAAGAACAGACATTGTTAAAATGTCTAGACTACCCAAAGCAATCTACACATTTCATGCAATCCCGATCAAAACATCACGAGCACTCTTCACACAGATAGAACAAGCAATCCTAAAATTTGTACGGAACCACAAAAGACCCCAAATATCCAAAGCAACCCTGAAAAAGAAAAGCAAAGCTGGAGGCATCACAATTCTGGACATCAAGCTCTATTACAAAGCTGTGATCAGCAAGACAGTGTGATACTGGCACAAAAACAGACACAGATCAATGGAATAGAATAGAAAACCCAGGAATGGACCTACAACTCTGTGGTCAACTAATCTTTAACAAAGCAGGAAAGAATATCCAGTGGAAAAAAGACAGCCTCTTCAACAAATGGTGTTGGGAAAACTGGACTGCTTTCTTATACCTTACATAAAAATAAACTCAAAATGGATGACAGACCTAAATGTGAGACAGGAAACCATCAAAATCCTAAAGGAGAACACAGGCAGCAACCTCTTTGACCTCGGCTGCAGCAACTTCTTGCTAGACATGTCTCAGGAGGCAAGGGAAACAAAAGCAAAAATGAACTATTGGGACTTCATCAGGATAAAAAGCTTCTGCACAGTGAAGGAAACGATCAACAAAACTAAAAGGCAGCCTATGGAATGGGAGAAGATATTTGCAAATGACATATCTGATGAAAGGTTAGTATCCAAAATCTAAGAACTTACCAAACTCAACACCTAAAAAACAAATAATCCAGTTAAGAAATGGGCAGAAGACAAATAGACATTTTTCCAAAGAAGACGTCCAGGTGGCTAAGAGGCACATGAAAAGATGCTTAACATCACTCATCATCAGGGAAATACGGATCAAAACCACGATGAGATAACACCTCACATCTGTTCGAATGGCTAACATTAACAACACAAGAAACAACAGGTGTTGGCGAGGATGTGGAGAAAGGGGAACTCTCTTACACTGTTAGTGGGAATGCAAACTGGTGCAGCTGCTCTGGAAAACAGTATGGAGGTTCCTCAAAAAGTTAAAAGTAGAACTACCCTATAATCCAGCAATTGCACTACTGGGTATTTACCCAAAGGTTATAAAAATACATGTTTGAAGGGATACATGCACCCCAGTGTTTATAGTAGCATTATCAACACTAGCCAAACAATGGAGAGAGCCCAAATGTTCATTAACTGATGAATGGATAAAGAATATGTGGCGCATATATACAATGAAATATTACTCACCCATCAAAAAGAATGAAATCTTGTCATTTGCAACCCCGTGGATGGAGCTAGAGTGTATTACGCTAAGCGAAATAAGTTAGAGAAAGACAAATACCATATGGTTTCATTCATGTGGAATTTAAGAAACAAAACAGGTGAACATATGGGGGAGGGAGGAGATGAAAATTAAAAAGAGGGAAACAAACCATAAGAGACTCTTTTTTTTTTTTTAAAGATTTTATTTATTTATTTATTCATTTGAGAGAGCGAGAATGAGAGAGAGAGCACACATGAGAGGAGGGAGGGTCAGAGGGAGAAGCAGACTCCCCGCTGAGCAGGGAGCCCGATGCGGGACTCGATCCAGGGACTCCAGGATCATGACCTGAGCCGAAGGCAGTCGCTTAACCAACTGAGCCACCCAGGTGCCCCCAAACTATAAGAGACTCTTAAAGATAGAGAACAAACAGGGTTGATGGAGGGAGGTGGCGGGAATGGGCTCGGTGAGTGATGGGTATTAAGGAGGACACTTGTTATGATGAGCACTGGGTGTTGTATGTAAGTGATGAATCTCTGAATTCTCCTGAAGCTAATATTGCACTGTATGTTGAATATAAATTAAAAGTTTGAGAAAGAAAAAAATGACATTTTAATGAATTAGAGGTTAGGTTATTCAAAGAGAAAGCTTGTTTACCTCTCCTATTTTTTGTTGTTTGTTTTAAATAGGTCTTCTCAAAGTAAACTAAGGAGAACATTTATATCTCTTGTCAGAGTTTCAAGAGTTTTTAATACAGTATGAGTGAAGTGGAGAGTTAAAGTAGTGGCTTATTTGTTCATCTCTGGCTGTGTTATCTATTACTACATAACAAATTCCTCCAAAAATTAGGAACTGAAAACATTTATCTCCATGCAGTTTCTGAGGATCAGGAATCTGGATGTAGCTTAGTTGAGTAATTCTGGCTCAGGGTCTCTTATTAGATTATAGTCAAAGGCTATAATCTCAGCAGGCTCAATTAGGGCTGAAGGATTTTCTTCTAAATTCAGTTGTGTGGTTGTTGGCAGGCCTTAGCTCTTCACCACATAGGTCTCTCAGTAGAGTTGTTTGACATGGAAGCTGGCTTCCTCCAAAGTGAGTGATTCAAGAGAGAAAGAGGGTGATCAAGATGGAATCCATAATGTCTTTTAGAATCTAATCTCAGAGGTACCATGCCATCGCTTCTGTCATAGTCTTGCTCACATAGACCAATCCTGATTCATTGTGGGAGAGACAACTATACAGGGATGGAATGCCAACAGGTAGGGATTGCTATAGCCCCCCTTGAAGGCTGGCTGCCGCACTCCGCTAAGGACTCCTGCGTCTGCCTCTCAGTGTTCAGAAAGACAGGGATAGGACAGTTGGTATTGGCTTCTCCAGTCTATCTCTTCCTCTGCTGTGTCCCCCATCTCCCTCACCCAGGGGAGACAGAAGGGTGATTTCTCTCTGCTACCAGAATCAGCAGTTTTCTCTCTTCACCTTCCCACCTGGAGACCCTCTGAGTATGCCTCAAGGCCATGAAACTCTCAACATTGCCTCTCCTACTCCTCTTGAAGAGTAGTTTGATTGAGCTTTTTGCCAAATGTGCCCATATTTTATTAACCAGATTGTTTCTCCATCACAGGATACAGCTATGAGCAAACTCTGGTTCAAACAAGATGATAAGTTTTTCTTGCCAAAGGCTTGTCTCAACTTTGAATTTTTCAGGTATGTAAAATGAATCTGGCTACAAAGTTTCTTTTAAAAATCAATGATCCCATTCCTAAAAGTTGTCTTTGCTTCAGGGATGACCCATGTGTAGAAATGAAAGAAACTAGAGTTATGTAGCCTGGACCAGGGAAGGCTGCTGCTGGTAAGGGATATTGTAAAAGTCAAGGGTGTCAGTTCTTCCTTTGCACTGATGAGCACACCCTTTAACTGACGTGATTTATGTTAGCCATTAGGAGGACCCTTCCTAGCCTTCAGGACTTTGGAGTCTGGGGAGGCTGTAGACTCACCCAGAAATTTCATTCAGGAAAGATTAAATAATTGAGGGTGTTTTCTGATGTAGTTTCGGTTTTGTATTCTGAAACTCGCCCAGAGGGGGAGGTAGTAGTTACTACATGGTTTTGAGTCTTTTCCAGCCTTTAAACATCTGAAGCCCTTAGATATTGTTTTCTCTGTTCTTGGCGTGGTCACTTAAAAATGATTTAATTAAAAAAGAAGAACATGTTTAGTAACATTTATGAATACTACTGTTGGAATGATTTCTCAATATAAATCTGCAGTTCATCTCTGTTTCCTTTTATTTATTTCTGTAGTAAAGTATATCATCCAGTTCAAATTTTACTTTGTGAGTTTGTACTGCATAATTTTTATTTAAAATTCAATGGTGTGTGTTTATGAAATAAATCTAGCATCATGTAATAACGTTCACTAATTTTTATTGATTGACTTGACATGAAACTTAAACTAAATGCATTTTAAATGTTTTGGAATAGGGAAAAAGAAACTCTAAGTAGAAAATTAGTATTTCACCAACATGTATGGATGAGCTTGTAGGGGGATGCAAACATTGTATTTTATAGCACGAGATTCGTGGACTTATCTGGAGCTATGCTGAGATTGTTTACTTTTCACACTAAACATGAACTGTCTGGCTGTGGCTTATTGTTGGTAGAAAGTATTACAAAGCTGGTTTTATTTTTTGATATTCAGAGTGTTTTTGTAACATTCCAAGCAGCTTGTCACCACTTTCCCATTTGACTTCTATGATTGTGAATTTCTCTACCTTTTGAGAGACCATTTGATATTTTTGCATTCTCTACACTATCCAGTGCAGTTCTTAGAACTAAAAACATCTACTTCCCAAAAGTCCCTCTCTCCGTGTTCTGCTATTCCTAGAGCTCACACTGTTAGGTTTCTTGTATATTCTTTAAGACATTTTGTGTGTGTATACCCTTTTAGTATCTTCAGAAATAGGATTATATTACACATACTTAGTTACAGTTTTAAAAACTCTGATCCATATTTAAGCATATAGCACCTGAATACAAAATAAAATTTTTTTTCATTAACAAATGAACCAGAATGTAAGCATTGTGGTTGAATCATGTTCTCTCTTACAGCTCACCAGCACAGTTGCTGTGCTTGCAGCATTTTAGGACACTTCTTGGAATTGCATTCTAAGCTTGAGCCATATGGCTCTGAGCTCCCAGACTTGGCTTTTTCTGGCTTTTCACTTCCACGTGAGATCGGCACACAGGTGCCTGTGGGGCCAAGCCCTTCCTAGATTCTCTTTTATTTGATAATTTTGCTTTTGTGAATTGTGCTGTGCGTTTCTGAGCTGTTGTTTGCCTAAAGAAGGAAGTGTGTCATGTATATAATACAGTACTTAAAAAATTCAGTGACCGAGCATTCATTTAGATTTTCTTTCTTTCTTTTTTTTTTAAGATTTTATTTGTTTGGGCGCCTGCGTGACTCAGTTGGTTAAGCGACTGCCTTCGGCTCAGGTCATGATCCTGGGGTCCTGGGATTGAGGCCCCCATCGGGCTCCCTGCTCCACGGGGAGCCTGCTTCTCCCTCTGACCCTCTCCCCTCTCATGCTGTTTCCCTCTCTCTCTCAAATAAATGAATAAAATCTTAAAAAAAAAAAAAGATTTTATTTGTTTATTTGACAGAGAGGGAACACAAGCAGGGGGAGTGGGAGAGGGAGAAGCAGGCTTCCCACCGAGCAGGGAGCCCAATGCGGGGCTCGATCCCAGGACCCCGGGATCACGACCTGAGCTGAAGGCAGACGCTTAACGACTGAGCCACCCAGGCGCCCCAATCCATTTAGATTTTCTGGATAGAGAATGTTTATGTAGTTAGAGAATTTTCTCTTTGATTTTAATTCTCTTAGCGGCTAAGCCTCCTCTATTTTTGTTTCATTATCAGCTTTGATAAAATTGTTGCCTTTGCTGTCAGTACAGTAGTTATATTTACTGTGCTACAGATATAGTGAAAGTTTAATTTGCTGCCAAACAAGCCAAGCAGGCACCTGGCCTTGGGTCCTTTGCACTGGCTGTTTCCTCAACCGGTCCCACCCAGATATCCCCAGAGCTTGCTCCTTTGCTTCCTTCAGGTCTAGGCCCAGATGTCACCTTATGAGAGAGGCATTGATTATCTATCTTATGTAAATTAGCAGTCTTCTCTTACTACCACCACCTTCACTCCTGTTCCTCTTACCCTGCTTAATTTTTTTCATAGCACTATCCCCACTTGATATATTAAAATTTATTCTCTCCTCTAACTAGACTATTAAACTCTGTCAGGTCAGTGACTTTGCCTGATTTTATTCCCAGTACCTAGAGAAGGGCCTAGCACTAGGCTCTTCTGAACCATACCTGCTTCCGTGTATTATAGTAGTAAGCGTGTGATACACATTTGTTGAGTGAATGACTCTTACTTGTTTGTCATAAAGGTAAGTGAGGTCATATAATCCAATGAGTAGGTCATTTGACTTGCATTTGAATCCGAATTCTGCCATTACCCGCCCAGGTTACATGCAGAAAGCTGTGTTTCTTATTCAAGAAATGATTAAGTTAGGTGATCTCTGTGGTCCTATTTAGTTTTTGTACTCTCTGATTGTTTCCTCATTTTGGTTGCTCTTTTTCACTTTGTTTTTTTTTTTTTTTTAAGATTTTATTGATTTATTGGTCAGAGAGAGAGAGCACAAGCAGGGGGAGCGGCAGGCAGAGGGAGAAGCAGGCTTCCCACTGAGCAGGGAGCCCGATGCGGGACTTGATCCCAGGACCCCGGGATCATGACCCGAGCCAAAGGCAGACGCTTAACTGAGCCACCCAGGCGTCCCTTAAGTATTTTTTTTTTATTTTAATATTTTTTCATAGCTCTCTCTGCAGTTATATGGTGGGAATTATCAATTATTTTACTGACAGTGCTATAGCTTTATTGGTTTGGGGGGAAACTCAGAGATGAGTTAACATTTCACAGGTCTCCGTTTTCTTGTTTAAGTTCAAAAATCACAGCACACAAACTTCTCAGTCTCATACTCAGGTCCACCCAGGGTATGGCTTGCTTAGAGGGAGGAAGACATGCTAATGTCGGATGAGCTCTGTTGGTCATGCCTCCTTTTTTTTTTTAATTTATTTTTTAATTTTAAATAATCTCTGCACCCAGTGTGGGACTAGAGCTCACGACCCCAACATCAGGAGTCTTATACTTTTCTAACTGAGCCCGCCAGGTGCCCAACCATGCCTCCTCCTTTTAACCTCAACGCAGGCATGCCTTTTAGCCTGTTCCCACTCCTTACCTGCCCTGCATTTTTTTTTTTAAAGATTTTATTTATTTGACAAAGAGAGCACAAGTAGGCAGAGGCAGAGGGAGAAGCAGACTCCCTGCTCAGCGGGGAGCCCGACACGGGACTCGATCCCAGGACCCTGGGATCATGACCTGAGCCAAAGGCAGACGCTTAACTGACTGAGCCACCCAGGCGCCCCAGCCCTGCATTTCTAACTTGTCAGTTTGGCCACACACCATCTGGGGCAAACAGTTGTTTCTCCCTCCTCGCCACCACCAGCACACATGGCATACTTTGGGCTTCTTTTTCAGACATCTTGTGGTTTTTTGCCTCCCGAGAAGAACAGACTCAAGAATTCAAACCATATCTTCAGGAAATGATAATAACCGATGTTCACTTTCTTGATCCATCTCAAAAGGCCACATCACATTGGGAAGTAATAAATCAGCTATTTTACTGTCAACATTTTCTTCCAGCCCATTTGCTTATGTGGACCCCTTGCACTGTAACATGGCCTATTTGTACCTTGAGCTCCTCAAAGACTCACTCAACGAGTATGCATATGCAGCAGAGCTAGCAGGCTTGAGCTATGACCTCCAAAATACCATCTATGGGATGTATGTAAGTACCCACGTCTTAGAGCCTTCCACTCATCAACATTTTTTTATATTGATTTGATGGAAGCGTTTTTGATTGAGGGTATGAGTTTAATTTCTTTAAAAAAAAATATGGCTAATCATATTTTCTCATTTAATTTTTCAGTTAGCTCTTATTCTAAGTATTCAGTGATTACATTCACATTATGCAAATTTTCCTTGATTTCTGTTTTTATTTTTTTTTAAACATCTTTCATCAGATTGTCATATTTTCCTCCTCAAACAAAATGGGACCCTGATTGAGGTTTAAATCTCACCCATTCTCTATGTGAAATCTTGGTCTTTGACAACAGAATGATGTCTTCCTGGCATTGTAAAACAAGGTTGGCTGATTCTGTTTCCCTAGACATTCAGATCATGAGGCTGCATATCCATACTCTTCGGTCATGTTTCTTCATTACCATGCCACTGCTTGAGGTATCAAAGCATTTCTTTTGTTTTTCTTTTTGTTAGTCGCTACATTTATGCTGATCCTCTCCATTGCAACATGACATACCTGTTTATCAGGTTATTGAAGGATGATTTAAAAGAGTATACATATGCAGCACGCCTCTCAGGTTTGAGCTATGGCATTGCATCAGGAATGAATGCAATACTTGTAAGTAAAATGAAAACCAAAGAAAAGGTGCCACACCGTTTAAGCATTATGTTGAGCTTGGGAAAACTATTAACTTCTGCATTTTTTAAACAAGAAGGTTGATGGTTTTTTCCTTGCACCTTTTTGATGATTGAAGAACTCAAATTAGTAGTAGTTCCACTAATGAATGATTCAGTAGAGTTTCGTGCAATTTGTGAACATGTATGTGTGCTACATTTATTTGCATGTTCCTCTGCTTGAAATGTGAAACACACTAATTCTGAAAGCATGTTCTTTCCATGTGCTTGACTGTATTAACATCTGTAAGTGAAAAATAACTGTAGTTATTGTTGTGGTGCTTGAATTTCACTCCTCTGTAAGCTTCCTTTATTTTTGCTGACAGCAGTAGAATCCTGTGTTCAAATACATTTGATGTTTTCATTTAATTTATTTTGTAGCATGCACCATTAACTACTTTTAAGTGTGTTTTAAAATAAGCATTATTAAAAACATCCAAAGAAATAACTAGATTTTTTTCTCCTAAAACTATTTCTGTTGTGTTTCCAAGCTTTTATCTCATTTCCAAATTAACATCCCTTCTATGGCACACATTCATCTTCACTTTTCTTGAAAAAATATTGTACATTTTAGTAACAACTAAAATGAGAGCATGTGCTGTGTACTCTGTACTCCTCTTTATGAATTCTTATGCAAAAGGTTTTAGGGTTTTAAAATTTTATTTTGCAGTGCCTTTTTTTTTTCCCCCACAAGTAAAATTTCCAGTAGTTTTCATTTAATGTGTAAGTGTGTACATAACTAACCATTTTCAGCATCTAGGGAAATTTGAAGCTCAGAGATCAAAATAAACTCCAAATAGAAAAGTAATAATCTGTTATTTATTTTTTGCTATTGAGTTTTAGTAGCATATTACCATTAAAATAGGTAGTTTTTAATTTATGACAGAATGAGCTTTCTGCTAGTTGTTAATCTAGTTCCCATGGTACATGATGTGCTGTCCATGGCCAGTAATGACCTTCACTCCTGAGGTTCTTACCTATCATTTTGTATAAGGTAGAGGCTTTCTTGGGTATTCTAGTTGCGGTGTGTCCTTTATTGCTGTGGGTGCCATTGTGTGGAAATATAATAATAGGCATTCCCAGCTTTCCCCAGTGTTCAGTTTTGGAGACTATTAAATTGTCCCAAGACAAAAATCCTGATAGTACAGACAGTGTGTCCTCACAGTACATCTGTTTTGCCGTTGGCTTTTGATTCATCAGGAGAACTCATTAAACAAGCAATGGTGAGATGTGTAGATCCTTTTTGGGCAACATTGAATGACAAAAATGGCAAAATGCCACAAAAATAGACACACCCACACACGAAATTGGAGCTGCCTGACATCGCCAAAGAGGAATTTAAAAAAATATTTAAATAGAAACAATTTTGAGACCTACCTAACAGTTGGCTAGATGATACTACTGGTAATTTTTACCTTCTTACCACATCTATAAAAACCTTAAGCCTGCCATTCCTTAGAAGTTATTTTTGAAGATAAAACTTAAAACACAGTCTGTAGTTAATTTTGATTTAATGAGAGCTTGAATTTTGATGATGTGGTGTGTTCTGTAATCTGGCATCAGGTGAGTTTTCCTGTTGTTGACTTTGTTTAGGAATAGCAAAATAGGCTTTTGGGTTATTAGTAAATAAAGATGGTTAATATTCTCTTCCTAAGCTAAATTATATTTATGAGAAGATAAATCAGTTGAATTTCTTCTTCACTTTTATTTTAATATACCTGGCTTTGGGATTTTCTCGGTGTTTAAAAATCAAGCTTAAGGTGTTTAAAAATCAAGCTTAAGGTGTTTATTTGGAGGTTTTTTTCGTGATATTTTTGGACTTCTAATACCCTGAACTTTTTTTTGTAGCTCTCGGTGAAAGGTTACAATGACAAGCAGCCGATTTTGCTAAAGAAGATTATTGAGAAAATGGCTACCTTTGAGATTGATGAAAAAAGATTTGAAATTATCAAAGAGGCAGTAAGTTTTCTGAACTCATTTTTGTAATCTTGTTGTTGTTCATAAACATAAGGTGGTAATTTTGCCTTATTGTGAACATTTTTTTTTTTTTAAGATTTTATTTATTTATTTGACAGAGAGAGAGATCAGGAACACAAGCAGGGGGAATGGGAGAGGGAGAAGCAGGCTTTCCGCAGAGCAGGGAGCCCGATGCGGGGCTCGATCCCAGGACCCTGCGATCACGACCTGAGCCGAAGGCAGACGCTTAACAACTGAGCCACCCAGGCGCCCTATTGTGAACATTCTTGAGAAAAGGAGAAGCACTACTACTCCTATGGCAGTCCTCTCACCCTGTCTTTGCTAAGTCCTATGCTCTCCTCAGAAAGTGACCCTGGGTGACTTGGGGACACCTGACCCTCAAGAGCTGGGCAGGTTGCAGCACTGACTTTCAGAGAGAAGCCTGAGGTAGACCTAGTAGCTGTGAGGGACCCCTTGAAAGTTTCATCCACCCTCCACTTCAGAAGGACACATGATTCTGTGACTGAGGTCTGCCTGCCATGAGAACCTTGTCACAATAGGGCAGGCCCTGAAAACTGGGGATGACTTTCTGAGGAGTGAAAGACGTCTCATGGTGAGGACACTTAGAATACATGTCAGACGCTGGGGATAAAGCAGCAGCCCAGACAAAGAAAAAGCACGCCCTTTAAGAATCAGAGAATATTAGAGTAAGCCCCATTCTAAATTACCTCACTTCAAAAAGGAGAAAGAAACAGATATTCCTGCATCCCAGTAACACAGGATTTATGCAGAATGAAGTTTGATTATAGTTGATCTTTTTTTTTTTTTAATGTTTTATTTATTTATTCATGGGAGTCAGAGAGAGAGAGAGAGAGGCAGAGGCAGAGGGAGAAGCAGGCCCCCCACCTAGCAAGGAGCCCGATGCAGGACTCGATCCCAGGACCCTAGGATCATGACCTGAGCCGAAGGCAGACGCTTAACCATCTGAGCCACCTAGGCGCCCCATAGTTGAAATTTTTTAAGTGATTTTAAAGGACTTATAAAATTAATGAACCTGTTTCTCCCTTTACTAGTATATGCGATCTCTTAACAATTTCCGAGCTGAGCAGCCTCACCAGCACGCCATGTACTACCTCCGCCTGCTGATGACTGAAGTGGCCTGGACTAAAGATGAATTAAAAGAAGCCCTGGATGGTAAGGCTTGTTTTCTACTTATAACACTCTTCATTTTTTTCTAAAATCATTATGATTTATCCTGGTATCTAGTGTTTATGCTTTCTAGTAACTTGTAGTTTTATTAAAGCCAGCTGTGCATTGGGGCACCTGGGTGGTTCAGTCGTTAGGCGTCTGCCTTCGGCTCAGGTCATGATCCCAGGGTCCTGGGATCGAGTCCCACGTCGGGCTCCCTGCTCGGCGGGAGGCCTGCTTGTCCCTCTTCCACTCCCCCTGCTTGTGTTCCCTCTCTCGCTGTCTCTCTCTGTCAAATAAATAAATAAAATCTTAAAAAAAAAAAAAAAAACAGCTGTGCATACTTTTTTTTTTTTTTCCCAAATATAAAAACAGTGGTGGCCTTCGAAGTTGCTTTGGTATTCAGGCAGTGTAGCCACATTTGCTGCTTTCAACCTGGACCCATAGCAGGTAGTTATTGCTGTTCATAGATTTCTGTGGCTGACTAAAGGTTTTGATCAAAACACTTACCTTGTTAATATTGAAGTTTTCAGAAGAGGATAAAAGGGCTGAGCTTGAAAGTCTTATCATATAGGAAGCATGCTCAGGCATCTTTGGATTTGTTCAGTTAAAAACTGGAAAATGTGTAAAGCTTAAAGAGTCATTCTTTGTTGCTTTTTTTCTAATCAGAAGTTTTGCTTGAAAGTCCTAAATTCCTTGAGGGCAGTGATTATGCCTTCTTTTTATTCTCTTTTATTTGTTATCCAGTATAAAGTATGTCCTCAGTATGCATCTAATGAATGCCTACTGAATGGAATGAAATTACTTCAGGATTGTTTTATTAGAAAGAATGTAGATTGATAGTACCCTTTATTGTTTTATCTGTCTCCCTTCTCAGCATTACTTTACCAACTAATCTTTTCCCCCACATGCTCAGCAGTAAAAGAATAGTGTTGAATTTTTAATGACATTTTATGACAAGTCCTTATGCTTACTATGTAAGTATAATACTTTTGATGTCTTCAGTGACAAATCGAGCAGAGTATTGACATTTTATTGGTTGCCTCAGACATTGGGTAGGCATATAGATTATAAAATTCATTAGCTAGAACTAATGCATTTTTCTTTTAAAGATTTTATTTATTTATTTGACAGAGACACAGCAAGAGGGGGAACACAAGCAGGGGGAGTGGGAAAGGGAGAAGCAGGCTTCCCGCTGAGCAGGGAGCCCGATGCGGGGCTCAGTCCCAGGACCTGGGATCATGACCTGAACCGAAGGCAGACGCTTAACAACTGAGCCACCCAAGCGCCCCAGAACTAATGCATTTTTAATCCAGACAGTTAATAGACTTTGCAAAATGTTTGAGTCACGTCTAGTTAACAGCAAGAATTTTACCTTTTTTTTTAAATCACATAATTGGTTTAAAAACTATTTTAAAACTTGAACCTGTACTCAGCATAATCAAAAAGCAAAAGGTTTTCATTTTTCCCCCCTTTGTTAGATTCTGGGTCAGATGGTATATAAATTTTAAGCAAAATAAGCTCTATAAAGTATATCATAGGCATATGAAATCTAAAATGTGTTTTTTATAGAGAAAGTGCTTTTTTGGTTGACATTCTCTGCTCAAATAAATAATCCTTCTACTGCGGTGTATGTATATACACATAGAATAATCCAGTAATGTCGACGTGGCTTAATGTGGCAACACTTCAATGTGAGAGGCTGGCTCCCTTGTGGCTGCCAGTCAGTCGGCTGTCCAGGTGCCAGGGTAGTAGGAACCTCAGAGTCCAGTTTGGTTCAACAGCATTTACTGACCGCCTGCTGTGCACCAGGCCCTAGACTTCAGTTGCTTGAGATAAACAGTGATCCATTATAGATGGGGTTTCTTGGATCAAGGAGTTCCAGTCTAGTGGCCACACCTGAATGTAAACAGATCATTTCAGTACAGGCGAAGAGAGTAGGTGTTGTGGTAGAGATCTGCAGAGAGAGCTCACGGGGTCTGGAGAGCAAGCATGCACTTCAAGATTAGTCAGACCAGGGGTCAAGTGCCAGCTCTGCAACTTAACTTACTAGCTTGATGCCTTTGGAAAGAAACTTAAATCTCCTTCACTTTGGTTCTCTCACCTTTAAAATTGTGATAGTAGTGCATACTTTGAGGTTTATAAGATAACACATATAAAGTGACAGACCCAGAGTAAGTAAGTAAGGTTAATTCCCTTCCCATGTCTCTCTTTGAATTTTAGTTACTGTTTTTAGCATCCATGGCAGCAGTTACTAGTATGATGTCCTAATGGAGAAGGAACAACTCTTTCTTATTGAAGAGCCAAATCAATTCATGGAAAAGGAATGAGGGGAACAGAAAAATCACTATTATGGTGCCATAATACTAATTGATACAGTGCACCATTGGATGCTAAAATTAATGAGTAAGGGAAAACAGGATATTTGTATAGTCTCAAAATATATTTTCCCCCAAATAAATATTTATTAATCACAATCGGAAAAGTCAGCATTGATGGGCAGATAGCTTTACCTAATTGCTTGTAGAACATACATGAGTTACTCTGTTATAACTGAAAGATAAAAACAGTGCACTTACAGTAAAGACCTCTGGCAGACAGCACCGTAACCAAGTGGTCAGTGTTAACATCACCAGGACGACAGCATATCAACATCATGTTCCCCTGATGTGATGCATTGATAAGGGCACATTACCTCTGTGGTGTTCTTCCTAGGAGTTGAGTAGTTAAGCTCAGTTTAGTCATGGGAAAACACTGGACAGACTCACAGGGCATTCCATAAAGTAACTGAACAGTACTCTTCAAAAATTTTAGGGTCATAAAAGACCAGGAAAGATGGAAACTGTCATGGATTAGAGGAAACCTACAGCACTAAGGACACATAACTAAATGCAAGGTGGAATCATGGGTTAAATCGTGGAACAGAAAAGGAATATTAGGAAAAACTAAAATCAAATAAAAACTGTGTTAGTGACTAGTATTGTAGCAGTGTTAATTTCTTAGTTTTGACCGTTGTGCTATGGAAAGATACTAATCTTTGGGGAAACTGGGTAAAGGGTATATGGAACTCTGTACTGTTTTTGTAATTCTTCTCTAAATCTTCAATTAGCTCAGGGTGGTTTCCTTTGAAAACTCATAGGTAGAGCTCACTATTTTTTACACCTTCATAGATGTCACCCTTCCTCGCCTTAAGGCCTTCATACCTCAGCTCCTGTCACGGCTGCACATCGAAGCCCTTCTCCATGGAAACATAACAAAGCAGGTGCGTGGTTGGGGTTTTAGCAGACTTTTATGGATCAGTGTAAGAGATTTTCTTTACCCTGGCCTAAGACTATGCACCATCACAGTGTGATTATAAGCACATTAGTGTTGACTTCTCTGCTCTATGGAGGAAGATAGGACAGCATATGAGGGAGTAGAATGATGGTGGCTAACTGTGGACCTACTTTCATGGCTGCCTCCTCTGCTCTTGCCTGCCTTGTGCAATCACAGGAGGAAATGGAAATAATTATCCCTTCTCTGTGTAGGACAGCAGGACTGTGTAGTGGATAAGAGCACATGGTGTGGAATCAGCCTGCATTTAAATCCTGACTCTGCCACATACTAGATACTTATTCTTCCGAAATGTGTTAACCTCTCAGTACTCAGTTTTTTTCATCTGTAAATTAGAGTTTAAAGATTAAATTAAATGATACATGCCAAATGTTTAGCATATGGAAGGCTTTCTGGAATTCCCATTCTGGAATTCTGGCAGCCTCTCTCAAGCCCCCACATTCTCGGGATGCCTGGGTGGCTCAGTCAGTTAAGTGTATGCCTTCGGTTCAGGTCATGATCCCAGGGTCCTGGGATCGAGTCCCGCATCAGGCTCCTTGCTCAGCGGGGAGCCTGCTTGTCCCTCTGCCTGCCACTCTCCCTGCTTGTGCTCGCTCTCTCTCTTTCTCTGATAAATAAATAAAATCTTAAAAAAAAAAAAAAGACCCCACACTTTCCCTACTACTCTGCTATCCTGCCTCCAAAACAGTATGCCCAGGGTCAGATGCTAATAAGTGGCAGAGACAGGATTTTTTTACTAAGGTCAGATTTATTTATTAAAGATTTTATTTATTAATTTGAGAGATAGAGAGTGCACGTGAGTGGAGGTGGGGGGCACAGGGAGAGAGAATCTCAAGCAGACTCCCCGCTGAGCACAGAGCCAAATGCGGGGCTCGATCTCACAACCCTGAGATCATAACTTGAGCTGAAACCAAGAGTCGGACACTCAACCGACTGAGCCATCTAGGCACCCCAGTTTTATGTTTTTTAAAAGCCTTATGCTCACTCACTTCCTTTGCTTTGCTATAACCCCAAGTGTCTATTGTCAGGGCCATTCACTTGGGACCAACTTTCCATCACCAGTACCCCTCCAGCTTTGGCGGTACCTTTTCCCGCAGCATTGAGATCATTGTCGATGCTGGTCTGGGTCTCTGTTTTTCTTCACCTCTACCATATTGACTGTATTGCCAGTTGACAAATTCAATGTTTATCCATTTGAATAGGATCAAATATCTTTAAGGCTTAAAAATCCACTTTTATGATAAACTAGTGTATTTCACAAGCATGTTGTTTTCATATTGCATGGGCCACCACCCAGTATACGATTTTTATTTTTACAGACAAGATAACATTTGTAGTTTTGTAATGTGCTATGCCCTTTTCCCACAGGCTGCACTAGGAATTATGCAGATGGTTGAAGACACCCTCATTGAACATGCTCATACAAAACCTCTCCTTCCAAGTCAGCTGGTTCGGTATAGAGAAGTTCAGCTCCCTGACAGTAAGTTGGAATGTCCTATTAACTTTGGTAACGGACTACTTTGACATAATGTTGTGGGTGATTACAGGTGGGTTGAAGTCACTTGGATGATAATGTATGGTTTTATGGTAAAGATCTACTGGGATCCTCTATGATTTATAGAAGTATGGTTAAAGAGAAGTAATTCTGCCAGAAAATTCTCTGTAGGAAGGCCAAAGAGATGAAATTGGAGGTAGGCAATTATTTTGAAGAGAATGACATTGGGATTGACTGGTAGTTGAATATAGAAGAGTTAGGAAGTAAAAAAGGTACAAAGCTAAAGAAATGTTGACTGTGAAGCATGAAATAAAATCTATTTACGAAAAATGGACACTAGAATCATCATACTGAATTGGAAGCCCATAGGAGTCTTTGGCAGAAATAGTTTTAGGAAACTCACAGGTGCAGACAGCACCATGTATTCATTACATGCATATTTCATAAGGAATTAGCATAAAAGAATGGGTAATAATTAATGTACTGGAGTTTGCAGTGTTGGATTACTTTTGTATTAACAGTGGTTTCATTTCATAGAAAAACTCATTAAGCATTATTTTCAGTTATTGTTCAAAATTATATAATAGGTAGTAAATTAGACCGAGGATGAGAAGCATTGTTTTTTTTTGTTCTCTTTGTTGTTGTTTTTAGCTAAATGTGATTGTTGGCTGTTCTCCATGCATGTGTGGTGTGTGCTCTGAGGCGGCCCCCTCTACACACACACACACACACACACACACACACACTTTACACTCACACTATTTCATCTGCCTGAAATTGTGCTCCCTTTCCTTCTCTCTTCCTTATAGACATCTGTACCCTATTCTTCCTTCCAGGCCCCATCTTACAAACCACCCATTCCACTAAACTTTTCCCCAAACTCCCAGCTGGAAGTAGTCCTCCTCTTCAGACCTCCCAGCACAGGTTTTCTGAAGTTTTCCTTGTTGAAGCTACTGAGTACTTCTCTTGCATTGGGATTGAGGTGCATGTCCATCTCTATTGTTGGACTATACAATTCTTAAGGTCGGGGGCTGTGTCTGGATCCTTTGAGAAGCTGCTAAAGCTACTCCAACACGGTGTTACCTCAGGATATTGTTGTTGAACACGCAGAGATACCTTGAACACAGCTCTACTCTTCTGCATCATCACAGACCTGGTAATGGTTCGTGTCAAACCTGTGCTGGTCTGTTCTCTCTCACCGCCGCAAGGCAGACAAGAAGAATCAAGATCTGCCACTCAGAAACCATGGCACTTGGGCGTCGGGCAAAGGGAGGCCAGTCCAGAAACAGATGTTCAAATTGAAAGCAGTCTTTCACACCTCTTTTTATCACACCTCCTGCTTTCTCTTTCCTCTTCTAGGGCTTTATCTCTTTTGCTTTCCAGGTGCACTCGCCAGTTGTTTCATGCTCAGAAATAGCTCAGTTCACATCCCGTTCTCCAAATGCTGGGTGTTAAGAAATCATTCTAATTTAGCCAGTTGACCAGGTGTGACTGTCTTACACAGCCCTTCAGTTAACTCTCCAGAAGACAATATTTATAATTTAAAAAGAAAATTTTCAGGCGTTGTGAAGGAGGAGACAGTTTGGGATATATGTGAAAAGGCTAGAAATTGGGAGTAGTGACTTGTGATGAGAGGAGACTTTGTGCCGTCGGTATACGATCAGAAAGTGTGACTGTGGGTCAAACTTGGATCTGGTCAGAAAAATGAAATCGGTGAAATACGACTTCAGCTTGTGTGCCTCCCTTCACTGTTGATGTCTGAATCACCATCTGTAAGTGAGCAAACATCATTACTACTCTGAGAAGTTTTCTTTGGGAGTCTTATACTGAGTACTAAACACTATATATGCTCACTGACGGCTCATGAAGTAAAGTTATTAAATCCTAAAGCATGATCATCTCTTCGTAACTCTGGTGAGGTATTTGACAACACGTCTGAGTTTTAGTCTTCGCTCTTCTCCACCATTCCAGTGTGGTGTCCTTAGACACGTGCCCCCGCTTCTCGGGGTCCTAGTTTCCTCTCTCTACAGGGAGCTATCAGGCTAAGTTATCTCCAAGCATTGTACACATTTGTGTGAATTTGTGAAATGATCTTTAGTGTGGGTGTTGATATTGAGAATAAAATACTAAATTGAAATGCAGTAATAATAATAAAGGCACAACTAGTAATTTTAGAAGAATTGGTTTTGTATGTTTATTAAAACATAAGTGGTATTTCCGTTGAGGTTTTTATCTGTATTAGCTACTTCTAATCTAGTACATACACTAACTTGTACATTGTATTAACTGTGGATCTTACTTAATTAATAATTAATACTTAGCCATAAAATGGGTCTTTTGTAAGTTCTTTGCCCCTTAAATTCGATGAATGTTTATTGAGGGGCCTACCAAGTTCAAATCGCTATATTTACCTAAGGATTCCCTTAGGTAAGTTAGTTGAGTTTCACATTCTTAATAAATTAATTGCAGTTTGGAATTGCTGAAAAACACCAACCAAATAGAACAACTTTAAAAAGCCAGGCAAAACATTGGCTTTATTAAACCCTAAATAAGTTTTTGAACCTGTTCTCTTTTTGAAACTTCCTAGGAGGATGGTTTGTGTATCAGCAGAGGAATGAAGTTCACAATAACTGTGGCATCGAGATATACTACCAGACAGACATGCAGAGCACCTCAGAGAATATGTTTCTAGAGCTCTTCTGTCAAATCATCTCTGAACCTTGCTTCAACACCCTGCGCACCAAGGAGCAGCTAGGTGAGAGGGAAGCGGAGACTAGTGGGATACCGTAGACTCTGAGCAACCGTTGTCCTCAGAAAACATTCTCCACATGTACAGTCCCCTTGCATGGTGCTGCAGGCTTGCTGTATTGAGAAAGGCTTGTGAAAACTTTGTTTATGGGGAATCTACTTCTAAAAAATAAGCAACTAACATCTTATGGACATTAAAGCAGTTCTTAAGGAGAAGACCTTGTGTTTAGGGTACATACATGTCAATAAAGGACATTTTGGGTAGGGAGAGAGGATGCTAACGGCAGATTATTTATTATGGAAAGCAAGCCATGTAGAGAAGCTTAGATTCATGAAACTTTGGGTTCCCTGAGGGCAGGTATTATCTCTTATCCATCTTTTTATCCCAAGCCTGGGGCATATAGAAGGTACTCATTAAGTGTTTGTTGAGAAAATATTTCAGGCAGAGTTTTAGGCACTATTAAAAATCCTGGAGATCCTGGCAGGTTTAATCAATGAGAAAAGAACGAAGCCCCAGTAATGACTGGGAAGAACTAATGAAAGAGGATTTGAGTGAGTCTTTCCGAGTATTTTCATTTTTAAAACAACCACCACACTAGATGCTGGTCAAGGAAAATGGATAAGCTATGGATGGCCCTTCCCTTCAGGGAGCTCACTGTCGATCAGCAGTGAACAGAAGTGAAGTCCATGCCCTCTCTGAGCTGACATTATGGCAGGGGAGACAGACCATGAACAAACTATAAAGGAAGAGTTACCGTGCAGTGTGGTAAATGTTGCCAAGAGTCTTCAGTCTGAAGGTCATGCTGAAGATAGTGACTTCCTCAGAAGTGGGACCTGAAGACACCACAGCTGTCAGAGATGTGGTTTAGGGCAGAGCAGCTGAGTTACACAAGCCACAAGCCCAGTTTTAGAAAGACATGGAAGAGTGGTTGTGCGTGAACTCACAAGATGACAACGGAAGTGTGACCTTCTGTTACTTGGTCTCTTGAAATTTTCAGTTCGAATAGAGTTGGTCCAGGAATGGATTCACATAAGGAACTTGGATGTGAAAGGAAACAGGTGGAATCATGGTTAGGGGAGGAAAATGAGTTTAGTCTATCCTAGGAATGGGAATGGCTTTAACATAGATTGAGGATGATTAGCTGGCACACAGTGAGGAGTTGTGGGATGTGAGACTGAATAATGAAGAGGGTTTTTTCTTTTCTTTCTTTTTTTTTTTAGGAAAAAAGAATTCTCTCCCAACTTTCTAACTGTTCTTCAGAGAGCTCTTTTGCTCTATCCTTAGGAACTTAGGATATTCTAGTTGTTTATATTTCTTCAGAGGTGGAAAAAATAAAGCCTGAAAGATTTTACTGCTCTGATAGAAGTTTTGAAGGATTAAAAGTGACCCAAGCTCAAATGCCAGGGTCCTGACTGGCTGGTGTTTGTGTTTCAGGCTACATTGTCTTCAGTGGGCCACGTCGAGCCAACGGCATTCAGGGCTTACGATTCATCATCCAGTCAGAAAAGCCGCCTCACTACCTAGAGAGCAGAGTGGAAGCTTTCCTAATCACCATGGAGAAGTCCATAGAGGACATGACAGAAGAGGCTTTTCAGAAACACATTCAAGCATTAGCAATTCGTCGACTAGACAAACCAAAGAAACTATCCGCAGAGTGTGCTAAATATTGGGGGGAAATCATCTCTCAGCAATACAATTTTGACAGAGGTAAGGAAAAATTAGGGCCCCGACATTTATGGCATATAAGTGTAACGTTTGAGGACATGGAAGCCGTTCTACAAAATGGTACTCGTCTTGTAGGTGATGTTCCAGTGCTCATTTGGTGGGGGTGTGGAGCATAGCGCTTCTAAAGAACCATTTTTTAAAATTTTTTTATTGTTATGTTAATCACCATACATTACATCATTAGTTTTTGATGTAGTGTTCCATGATTCATTGTTTGCATATGACACCAAGTGCTCCATGCAGAACGTGCCCTCTTTAATACCCATCACGAGGCCAACCCATCCTCCCACCCCCCTCCCCTCTAGAACCCTCAGTTTGTTTTTCAGAGTCCATCGTCTCTCATGGTTCATAAAGAACCATTTTTTAACGTAATAACAGTTTTTATTAGAAACTTTATCTTTTTTTCTTCTCTAAAACTAGAGCTGGATCTACCTGTATCTCATAATAATGCAGTAATAATAAATCTAATTTCACTTTGTTGTGTTCAGTTAGTGTGCCCTGAGGCGCTGAGCACAGATACGTAGTTATCTATTTCCCATAACACTAAAAAAAGAAAAAGGAAAATGTGCAGATTGAACTCTCCTAAAATAAGTGCTGCCCTGGGGCACAGGGGTTTAAACATTTGCCTGCAGGGATCTCCAAAAGTGTGTCAGTGTCTTTACATTTGGGACCGCCGTGCTCCCTGAAGTCTCCCACTCATCGGCTTCCTTCTTCTACAGCAGAGATTAACAGTGTAGGGTGCTAAGCTGCCCTGGAAGTCAGGGGTTGGGTTGTGTTCTCATTCTGACACCAGCAAGCTGAAGATCTTGGCCAAGACACCTTTTTTTGGGCCTCCGTTTCCTTACCTGTCATTGTTTTAGCCATTGGTAATGGTACCTCCCATTTCTTGAGCCTTTGCCATGGGGGTAGCATCGTGTTACCGTCATTCATCCTTTTCCTTTGTTCTCACAACAGCCCCTTTAAGTAGTTATTATCCCCAATTTCCAGATGAGGAAACTGAGGCTCAGAAAAGTTGATGTGACCAGCCTACAGATCCAGTAGCTCCTAAGTAGAGAGCCAGGATCTCTTCTTACTCTTCGTTGATATTTATCCCCTTACTACTTGCAGGAGCAGGTGATCGCTTAAAAATAGGGATACCTAAGAGCACTGGAGTGAAGCATATTGTCATTTAATGTAGTATTCTGGGCTACTTAAGATGGAAATATTAGTAAATTATCGTTTGAATGCTTTTTCAGACAATACAGAAGTTGCATATTTAAAGACACTTACCAAGGAAGATATCATCAAGTTCTACAAGGTAAGTTGAACTTACATGTTTAGATTTTGACTCATAAGCAGCTGTTATTTGTGCCGTGTTGTATGTTACTGCTTTGAACCTACTGCCCTGCTTAGAGCTGCAGCTTCGGTCAGCTCACCTTCTCTGAAGCTCTTTTACCCGTGAAGCAGTGGCAGGAGCACGTGTGGCTTCTGAATGAAAACCCAGGGACTAGAGCTTCTGAGCTTCAGTTTCCTTATTTACAAAATAGAGATTAATAGGAGTGTTAATTGAAATGAGGTGCGTGAAGTGATTGGCACTTAGCATTTAATAAATGGTCTCTGTTGGCCCCCTGGGTGGCTCAGTCGTTAAGCGGCTGCCTTTGGCTCGGGTCATGATCCCAGGGTCCTGGGATCGAGCCCCACATCGGGCTCCCTGCTCCACGGGAAGCCTGCTTCTCCCTCTCCCCCCTGCTTGTGTTCCCTCTCTCGCTGTGTCTCTCTCTGTCAAATAAATAAATAAAATCTTAAAAAAAAAACAAGGGCGCCTGAGTGGCTCAGTTGGTTAAGCGACTGCTTTCGGCTCAGGTCATGATCCTGGAGTCCCGGGATCGAGTCCCGCATCGGGCTCCCTGCTCAGCGGGGAGCCTGCTTCTCCCTCTCCCACTCCCCCCACTTGTGTTCCCTCTCTCGCTGTCTCTCTCTCTCTGTCAAATAAATAAATAAAATCTTTAAAAAAAAATAAAAAATAAATGGTCTCTGTTGCTGTTAGCTCTTCAGTAGTAATTCTCAGCCTGAGTTTTTTAAGTGTTTTAATCAGAATGCTTTAAATCAGAATGTTTTCCTCATTGATATTATAAAACAAGTTTTAGTTGTGTTTATTGCTTCAGACTGTTTGCTTTGTGAAGTTAGGTTTCTGTTCCCAGTAGCTTATAAGAAAGGGTGATCGTGTTCAGCTCTTTTTGGTTTCTAAAGCATTCATTTAAGGCATTAATTGTTGTGGGTGTTTAAAAAGAGTGATGTCCTAATATAACTTACTCTACTGTTTCCACAAGCAATGAAGATTTTTCTCTTTCCCGCCACAAATTCTATTATTCATTTGAAGTTACAAGTAGTACCTAATTACTGAATTTGTAAGAGTAGCAGTTATAAGACTCTTTCTTGTGTTAAAAAATGAGAGTTTAATTACCAAGCTTAAGCTAAGTCTAGAACATCATTTCCCTAGCTGTGTTCCATGGTACACTAGTGTTCGGCAAGATATTAGTAGGGGCCCCTACAAAAAAGGGTTTCATGACCATGTAAGTTTGGGAAAGACTATACTCTTTATTCTTGTTTTTGGAGAATCACAGAGTGTGTTAGCATTTTAAAAGTTCTAAGAAACCCCACAATAAAGATTTCTTTAGCCTAGCGTTTAATTTTGACTAACAAAACTTTTTTTTTTTTTTTAAGATTTTATTTATTTATTAGTTGGAGAGAGAGAGAGAGTGTGAGCCGGGGAAGGGGCAGAGGGAGAGAGAGAAAATCCCAAGCTGACTGAGCACAGGGCTCAACGTGGGCTCGATCTCACAACTCTGAGATCATGACCTGAGCCGAAACCCATGAGTCAGACTCTTCACTGACTGAGCCACCCAGGCGCCCCTGACTCACGAAACTTCCTAAATTGATTCACCATGCATCTTTTTTTCTTTTTTTTTTTCCCTCCCCACAAAATACCTATAAGTATCTCCTGGGACTCCAGTGTTCCTTAGAATACAGTTTGCAAGAAAATGCAATTTGTTTATTGGTTGGTTTGTGTTTAAAAAGATGAAGATTAGGGCACCTGGGTGGCTCAGTTGGTTAAGCGTCTGCCTTCTGCTCAGGTCATGATCCCAGGGTCCTGGGATGGCATCCCCACATTGTCAGGCTCCCTGCTCCATGGGGAGTCTGCTCCTCCCTCTGCCCCTCACCCTGCTCTTGGGCTTGCACTCTCTCTCTCATATAAATAAATAAATAAATAAATAAATAAATAAATAAATAAATAAATAAATAAATAAATAAAATCTTAGAAGGAAGGAAGGAAGATAGAAAGATAGATGGAGATTGTCTAGCGTTGGTCGGGAAATTGAGACTAGTCTGAAACTGAAGAGGGTGTTAACGCTCTACTGATAAAGGTTGGTAAGAGGGCAGTGAAGGTTTGGGTGAAAAGGGATGGTGACTAGATCTTTGGAAGCAAACCTTTTACTCAGTAGGTGAGACAATCTTAGGTGAGGTACTGTGTGTTACTGGAGGCAAACCTGGGCCAAGCTCCTAAAAGAGGCTGGAGGGGTCAGGGCAGGTCTGTGGGCGTGAGAGGGAGCCACGGGAGGGAGCCACGGGCGCATTTGCTGTGCACCGGCAGCAGGGTTTCCACTGCAACTGCACAGGACTTGTCGTAACTGCTCCGTAAACAGTGAGTGAGCTGCTGTGGCTTTGTCCACGACCTCTCCCTCTGAGGCTGTAATCAGGGAAAGCTTCATCACAACTTGTTTTTCCCTTTGGAAAAAACCGATAATGGTCCAGATTAAGGACAAGGTCAAGAGACACTTTCCCACAGGATCTACCAACTCACCAGTCCTGGTGTTCATGGTAGGACCTAGGGCAGTCCTTCAAAGCAGCCTGGTGGAGTGGAGAGAACCAGCTTGCTTCTCTCATACCATCACTGTGAGCTACGTGAAGCAAGTCATCATACCGCCCTGTGTCTCAGAGTCTGTGTCTCTAAAATCAGACCATCGTGACACTTAGCCTACAGAGAATCAAGTGTGCTAATGCAGAAGAGGGCCTGATGCAAGGTAGGACTCGAGAAATGTTAGTTTCCTTTCTCTTTTGGTAGATGAGGAACCATGGTAGTGCCCTGGTGCAGAATCTAAGAAGGTTCTTAGAGGAGCAGGTTGTGCTCGTCCCTTGACTAAGCTCAGGCCATTGCCTCTGGAGTCATTAAGATCACTAGATACACATTTGCAACGATGTGGATGGAACTGGAGGGTGTTATGCTGAGCATAAGTCAATCAGAGAAAGACATGTATCATATGACCTCACTGGTATGAGGAATTCTTAATCTCAGGAAATAAACTGAGGGTTACTGGAGTGAGGGGTGGGGTGGGAGGGATGGGGTGACTGGGTGATAGACACTGGGGAGGGTATGTGCTATGGTGAGCGCTGTGAATTGTGCAAGACTGTTGAATCACAGATCTGTACCTCTGAAACAATGCAATATATATTAAGGAAAAAAAGAAGAAGATAGCAGGAGAGGAGGAATGAAGGGGGGAAATCGGAGGGGGAGACGAACCATGAGAGACGATGGACTCTGAAAAACAAACTGAGGGTTCTAGAGGGGAGGGGGGTAGGAGGATGGGTTAGCCTGGTGATGGGTATTAAAGAGGGCATGTTCTGCATGGAGCCCTGGGTGTTATGCACAAACAATGAATCATGGAACACTACATCAAAAACTAATGATGTAATGTATGGTGATTAACATAATAAAAATTTTTTTTAAAAAGATCACTAGATATAGCCCTGCGTCACACCCCGATGAGTACTAGGCTATGTTTTCAATTCCAGCCCAGGTACTTATTAACTACAGGAGTTTGAGTATATCACTTAATCTCTGTGGACTCCATTTTCTCATTTGTAAAATGGGGTTAATAATAATTCTTGCCTACTGTACCTAATCTTTGTAGAGTTTAAAGGAAATACTCATTTTTTTTTTTTTTAAGATTTTACTTATTTGACAGAGAGAGACAGCGAGAGCAGGAACACAAGCAGGGGGAGTGGGAGAGGGAGAAGCAGGCTTCCTGCCAAACAGGGAGCCATCAATCCCAAGACCCTGGGATCATGACCTGAGCCAAAGGCAGATGCTTAACAACTGAGCCACCCAGGCGCCCCTAAAGAAAATACTCTTAAGTGGGGGGAAACATCTTTTCTGTTTCTGGCTATGTGAGAGCTGATTCTTGATATTCGTAATAGAGTACTTCATTTTAAGTTCCTTAATGGGGCAGAAGTGTCACCTGCTGTTCTTTCTGCCTAGGAAATGTTGGCAGTAGATGCCCCAAGGAGACATAAGGTATCCGTCCATGTTCTTGCCAGGGAAATGGATTCTTGTAAGTATTGAATGTTGACTTTTTTTAAAGTATATTTTTAGGTACATGATGGTTGTCCCTTGCCATTGGCACATCCCTTAATAGAGCATCAGAGAGTAAAGAGGTAGAGAAGGGGACTAACTGGAGGCAGGGTCTGCCCTATCAAAGCAAAAATAAGGGGCAAAGGGAAATGAGGCAGTGAAGGAGAGAGCCAGCAGTAGGTGGCCAAGCTGGTCACAGCTTTTCAAGAAAACACAGGATATCTTTGAAGAAACTATGTGGGACCACTGCATGCAGTTTATCTGCTCAGTCCTTCCCATCTTCTGTCTCTGAGTGGCTGAGGTTTACCCCACAACCATTAGCTCCCCTGGCCTTCTGAGTTGTTTTACTGGATCCTTCCTGGTGGTCAGAGCCTCAGGGTCCGGTGAGGCCAGATATGGGCATCAGAGTTGCTGTGAGCAAGGCTTTATAGCCACAGTAACATCATGAACCATCACTGGGGACAGTCTGGGTAGGAAGTAGGACAAGCAGTCAAGGTCTTAGGGAGCAGGAAGCCTGAGAGGTCATGGGCCTGGTACAGTTTCTTAATGAGCCAAGTCCGGTTTCATTTTTTTTTTTCAAGTTGCCCTTGTATGCCAGTATTTATTAAGTAAGCAGTAAACCTTTCATTTTCTTCTAGGTCCTGTGGTTGGAGAGTTCCCATGTCAAAATGATATAAATTTGTCACAAGCACCAGCCTTGCCACAAGTAAGAAATGCAAATGTCATGTTAGATTACATGGTTAGAGGACTTCCTACTTAGAAGGAGCTTTTTCATCAGGACACCTAAGATGAGAGGTTTCCAGTCACCAGGCGTTTGAGCCTCTACATTCCCCTTGAAGGCCGGGTCGCCATTCTGACAGCTTCCAGGGGTCATGCCTTTGTCATCTGCAGACAGACTGGGCCTCTGAACTTGTTTGCCTTTGCTTCTAGTTTGAACAGTTATGTTGCTCTCCAGAGAGTTATCTTCAGCCATGTCGGTACCTAGCCCCTTCCATGGTGCCATCATATTTTAATCATCTGGAAAGGTTGGCATTTACTGGTAGGAGGAGGAAACTGGCAGTGTGACCAGGCCCTTGCTGAGTAGGTACACCAGCCCCTGCATCCTGCTGGAGACTTGAGTGCCAGCTCTTGTGTCCTAACCTTGTGTGCCCAGAGGAAAGCCAAGCGTCTTCTTTCTGGCCCTGGGTCCCACTGGGGACGCTCACCGTAGGTTTGCATAGACCCTCCAGCCCTACTGATCGAGGAAGATCAGATCATAGTATGTGGGGTAGAAACTAGTGTGTATGTAAAAAAAAAAAAAAAAAAGTTGATGTCCTAGTAAGTCTGCTTTTTTAGACTATAAACACTAAGAGAACTTTTTTTCTTTGCAGCCTGAAGTGATTCAGAACATGACTGAGTTCAAGCGTGGTTTGCCACTGTTTCCCCTTGTGAAACCACATATTAACTTCATGGCTGCAAAACTCTGAAGATTCCTCAAGGGTGGGAAAGTGCAGAAGGATGCATCCCTGAGCCTTCCAGGGGCTAGGAAAACAACCTCGGCCACTTTAATAGTTTCTGGTTCACTATTCGAGAGACAAACAGAAAAAAAAAAAAAAAAAAAAAAGGAGTTTGTCAAATGTCATTATGTAGAAATAGTAAAAATCCAAAGTAATTAAATTACAAAATCTTATAGATGTAGAATATTTTTTAAATACATGCCTCTTAAATATTTTAAAATTTTTCTTTCCATTACTAAGAGACATTTCCCTTCTATAACAGTACTTAAAATGATGAATGATATTCCTATAGAATCTTCCCTTCCCTATTCCGTAAAATAGTCACTTGTCAGAAGACAATATGTTAGGGTTTTTTTTTCCCTAAAAGCCTCCTAGGTTGACAGAAAAGGCTTTAAAACCTTTAGAAAGGTGTAATACCTTTTTAAAAACTGATCCTCAGATTTGCTTTCTACTTGGTGGTTTCATGTAAATCAATGGAGAACATTAACATTGGGCAAATAATGAACAAAGCTAAAATAATTTTCTTTTATTATAAGTGAAATTGCTGATTACATAAGGCATGGTTTTAATCTTTTTATAAAATTTGAACATGTTTTTTATTCAAACTAGTAAAATGCTGGAAAACCCTAGAACACCCTACTTATTTACAACATTAGAAATATAGACTTACCTTACATCAATTTTGTCCCAAACTGAATTTCTCAGGATTACTGTGATTTGTTTCTTTCTGATTGAATTATTTTGACATTCTTGTTCATAGTTGGTTTGCAGTGTTCCATCAGTTTTACCTTTTCCCATCAAAAACATTTTTAGTATTTATTTAATGAGTACAAATAGGGTCAACTTCAGATCCCACTGAGTGTGTGACATGCTTTTCCAACATCAGCTATTATAAACACTTGTAACTTTTTACTGCCATGATATTGCAGTCGGTGTATGAACCGAAATATTTGCCCCATTATGAATTTAAAAGACAACAAGTACAAAGCCACCTTTTTGAAGGTATAAAAAAATAAAGCCTTGATTCTTAAATAGTGTCATCTCCAGAAGACTCTAAAATCCCTTTTTGCTACCAGTCTAATATTGCCTTAAGTGTTAAGTTATTTTTTGAATATATAAATATAAACATACAAACAGAGATGAAGACTGGAGTGGACTTTTAAAAACTATTTTTTTCATGAGATACTATTTTAGATGAAATTGTTACTGTAGATTTAACAGCTGTTTTGAAATATTTACTGTTGTTCAACCTTGCTTCAAGAGAAATTGTGAATATCCTTCCACACCCAGGCACTAGTAACAGTACGTGGCCCCATTGTCCACTAACTCAGGCAAAGAACAGGATGGCATTCTACGATGACATCTTACCTCTACGGGAGTGATTGGCCAGGACTTCTTTCTGTAGAGTCATGTCTTTTCACACCTTAGGTTTTCACACTTGCCATTTCCCGGATAATCTACATTTGGGGCAAGAATGATAGAATCACACCTGTGGAGGCTGCTTTCGAAAGCGGGGCTCCATTTCCACTGTCAGATAAACGTGGTGCTGTACCCGTCTTTTTACCCCTACCTGTAGGAGCTTCCTTGTGGGAAGCCTGTCTTTGTCCATCAGAAGGTGCGTGAGCCATCACTTCTTTCTGGTTTTATGCATTTGTAGACTATGCAGCTTTCATCAAACTGCAAATATATACAAGAGGGATCTAAAATTAGCCCTGAGTGTTTAAATCCACCACTGTAAGAGTAAATAATCCACCTACCTTTTCTGTGGAGAATTATGGGCTATGGAGTAATTTTTAGCTCTTTTAAAAAAAAAAAAATGGGTGAAATTTAACAGTGTCATTTTTATGAGAAAGTCACATGAAGAAATCTGAAAGGAATCTCATGTAGTCTTCCAGGAACCTGGATTGTTGTGCAAGGTGTTCCAGCATCATCCGGTTGCCACATCGGATCTCGAGCTGCTGTTGGATCACTCAGGCATACCAATGGATTCATTGAAATGGGTCCAAGCTGCAGTCCATGAGCAATAACAGACTATCCCGGATACTGCTGTTTACTCAGTGCTTAGTAAATGAGATTTGTGGGAAACAAACTAAGTTATTACTTACGACTTTTTAAAAAAGTCTTCTTTTCGCCTAGTTGATGTGGAAGGGAGAGCATGTGACACAGCCAGTATGGTGGAGTGCTAGGGTAATCCTGTTTACAATAAATTGCCTGAATTCAACCTCTGGCGTTTGCATTTGTATTATTTTTACAGATTTAGTGGCCAGCCTACCTCTCAACATCCCGATTTGACAATATTTCTTGCTTTCATTATTCCTAATGCAGAAAGCAGTGAATTGGTTTGGGGGGGGGGGGGGGTTTTTTTTTTTTTTTTTTTTTTAGTGTATCTGGGTGACAGTGATTTAGTCAGATAAATGGTTCGATTTCACACTCATAGGAGTAGATCGCTTTTGTCAAAGGAATCTTGGTGTGAGAGGCTGAGCTCCTTGCTGTGTGTATTGTCACTGACCCCAAACCCAGAAAGATTTGTCCTTGGCATTCCAGGGAGAAAAAAAAAAGGGTAGAGAAAAACAAAAATATTTCCTCTACAGCTAGTTTTGCATCTTCTTGCCACATGTCCAGCAGCAGGTTAGGCAGATATTTTGTCCAATTACTGGCCTCTGACGCCCTGCCAAGATCATCTTGCTACTAACATGGTTGCCAGCTGGCTTACATGGGCATTTCAAGAGGAAATGCGCTCATTCCTCACTTTGCAGCCTAGACAATGGTGCAGCCCACAGAGTCAGCACTGTGCTCAGGGATGATGCAGCAGCCCTCTCCAGAGGCCCAGGGCAGCCCCAGGTTTTAGGGCGTGGGGCAGTGTTCCCCTCGCACGGTGCACGGAGGGTATCGTGTGAGCTCCTTACCATATTCTCTAATACAGCTTCGCAGAATGTTTAGGTCTATGGTGAAAACAAAGGATTCTCACATACTCACCTCCCCTTTGTAGGGGTGGTTCCTACCCTCCTAATCTTTCCCTGGCAGGGCCTTTGACCAGTCAGCTCTGGATCCCAGGTACTCCGTGCTGCCTGTCAAATGAAGCCGATTGTCCTTGTCAACCTGAACACTGTCCGCCCCGAAGTTTCTTGTGTCAGCGCCCGTTGGTGCCCTGAAATGCTGTTCTCACCAAGGCCAGCTCTTCAAAGATATTACGGCATTTTGGACCACTCATGCCCTAAAAGAACATTAACCTCACAAAGTACTTCATAGATTGCAGACCGCCCTCACAGACTTCTTCCACAAAAATCTTTTGATACGGAAGGACAGTGATTACAAATTATCTTCATCATGCCAGTTTTTCAGGGGTGGGAATAGGCTCAGAAAGGCTAAACCTTTGGCCCAGAACCGTGCAGGAAGCACAGATTGAAATCTCCACTCTGATCTCTAAACTTGAGACCTCATCGTTCCATGTGGATTTCCTATAATAAGAGCTACCAAGTCCATGAATGTACTCGTGGAACAAAGTAGAAAAGCATTTGCTTTTGCATTTGTATGAAACTTCACCATTTTCATATGTACCATCTTAGTCTCCCAACCTTTGCCTGTCTTGGAGGGAGTGAGACCAGATCTCACAGTGGAGGCGTCTGTCCAGTCCGTGGTGGGTTCTGCTGGGCTGTCTAGTGGCCAGTTAGAACTTCCCTGTACTCGGGTGAATCCAGACCATGCCTCCTGGCCTACTAAACCCTTAAGTAAATGCAGGCTCTCCTTTCTGGTGCTGCTGGAGTGATGAGAGTCTCTGGGATCCTTTAAGAAATCGAGGAAAGGAGTGCGAGGAAGAGTCCAGTTCACCTGTGACACCAGCCCTCAGAGACAACCACATTTAGCTCACGGGGCTGTTTTGCAGTTTTTTTCCTATGCAAACAGGATGGGGTCATAGATTCAGTGTTGCAGCCTTTTCCTTCAATCGTCTATACTGAAATTTTTCCACGTAGATACTCTTGAGGAAAAAATGTGATTTCGTTTTTGTTGTTGGGTGTTTGGTGTCATGTACTGTCGTTTGTTTATCAGATCCTCTTTGTAGGATGTTTAGGTTGTTTTCAAACTTTGATGCGTGATAAAGCTCCTTGTGCTGAATATGTGTGTGATTTTCTGGTTATTTCTATTTTTAAATTGCTGGGTTATAGAATATGAATATATCACTTAACCTTTTTCAAAAATTTTACATCTATAGAAAAGTTGTGAAAGTAGTATAATAAATTTCCATATGTCTTCACTGGTTTTATGTCTGCTACATATTGCTCTCTTCCTCTTTTAAGTCGGTCGCAGACATCATGACTCCTCACCCCTATATTCGTCACCAAGGCTCTCCTAATAACAGTCTATGGCCATCCCACCCTGAGCGTGCCCGTCTTGTCTGATCTCGGAAGGCTCTCCTAATAACAAAGGCAATGTGCGGTAAGGAATTTGGCCTCACCCAAAGGAAGGACCAGCCTTTGTCCCCTTTGTCTTTGTTTAGATACGATATACTGGTAAATTTGACAAATGAGATAGATAACTTTATTGAAAGACACAAATTACCAAAACAGACATGAAAAGAAATAGAGTTTGAATATTCCTGTATCTGTTTAAGAAATTGAATTACTGTTCTTCCCACAAAGAAAATTCTAGGCCCAGATGGCTTCACTGGTAAAATTCTATCATACATTTAAGTATGAAATTATACCATCTTATGTAATATTTTAGAAAACAGGAGGGAACTCTATTAACAAAATATTAGCAATTTGAATCCAGCAATGTATAAAACTTGATGACAAAGTGGGGTTTTCTCAGGAATGCAAGGTTGGTATAATATTTGAAAATTAGTATTATTTACCATAATAACAAAATTGAGAAACCACGTGATCACTTTACAAAGTTCACTAAAAGCATTTTACAAGGTTCATAAAAGCTCTCAGCAAATGAATAGAAGGGAACTTTTTCAACATAATAAAGGGAATTTATAAAATACCTAGTGGTAACATAAATTTAAGGATATACTGTTGAACACTCCCCCCCCCGCCAAGATCACTGAAATGAGGATGTATGCCTTTACCACTATTCAGACTTGTATTTGAGGTCCTAGTCGGTGCAGTAGATTAGAAAGGGTGAAGTACAACTGTCTATTCACAAATGACATGAGCACATACAAAAAAAATCCTAGGAACTAAAAAAAAAAAAATGCTACTACTAATAATTAACAAGGTTGCAGGAGATAAATCAACATTAAATCAGTTGCATCTCTGTATACTGTCAACGAAATTCAAATATAATTTTCCATAACACCAAAAATTAGGGGTAAATCTTTTTATTTTTTATTTTATTTTTTTTTAAAGATTTTATTTATTTGACAGAG
Organism: Mirounga leonina; assembly: GCF_011800145.1. Classification (NCBI taxonomy): domain Eukaryota; kingdom Metazoa; phylum Chordata; class Mammalia; order Carnivora; family Phocidae; genus Mirounga; species Mirounga leonina. The sequence goes on along the minus strand of NW_023270265.1, from coordinate 20,061,245 downwards.
AGAGAGCAGGAACACAAGCAGGGGGGGTGGGAGAGGGAGAAGCAGGCTTCCAGCTGAACAGGGAGCCTGACACCAGGGCTCGATCCCAGAACCCTGGGATCATGACCTGAGCTGAAGGCAGATGTTTAACAACTGAGCCAGCCAGGCGCCCCGGGGTAAATCTTTTTAAATGTGAAAAATCCTGTATACTGAAAACTTCAAAACATTACTGAAAGTTTTAAAGACCTGAATGAAAGGATATTTGTGTCATATCCAAGGATTGGAAGACAGTGCTTTTAAGGTATCTGTTCTCCCCTGTTGATTCTAAGCAATGCTTATCAAAATCCCCGCAGGATTTTTTGGCAGATATTTACGAGTTGATTTTAAAATTTACATGGACATACAAAGAATCTTGAATAGCTAAAATAATTCTGGAAAAGAAAAAAGTTACTCTGATAGCAAATCTTATATAAAACTGTAGTAATCAAGAGACTCCTGGGTGGCTCAGTAAGTTAAGTGTCCGACTCTTGATTTTGGCTCAGGTCATGATCTCAGGGCCGCGGGATTGAACCCTGCTTCAGGCTCTGCACTCAGTGGGGAGTCTGCTTGAGATTCTCTCCCTTTCCTTCTCCCCCTCCCCCCCAAATAAATAAATCTTAAAAAAAAACAAACCAAAAAACACTATAGTAATCAAGATAGTGTGGTATTGGCCTAAGGATAGATAGAGACCAATGGAAGAGAATAGAGGGTCCACAAGTAGATCCCCGGGTTGATTTTAATTGACTTTTGACAAAAATGTCTCAGTCTTTTCAGTCTTTTCAACAAATGGTTCAAAAATAAATAGATAGCCTTATGGGAAAAAAAAAATTGAACCTCAACTCTAACCCCACAGTATATACAAAACTCAAAAAAGATTTAAACAAAAACTAAAACTATAAAATTTTTAGGAGGAAAAATATTTTTGAAGTTTGGTAGACAAAAGTTTCTTAGAGTGCAAAAGGCACCATTAAATTTTTCAAGTTTAGAAATGTCTAGTGTTTAAAAGATACCCATAGGGGTGCCTGGGTGGCCCAGTTGGTTAAATGTCTGCCTTTGACTCAGGTCGTGATCTCAGGATCCTGGGATCAAGCCCCACATTGAGCTCCCTGCTCAGTATGGAGTCTCTTTCTCCCTCTCCCTCTGCTGCTTCCCCTGCTTGTGTTCTCTCTCTCTCTCGGTCTAAATAAATAAAATCTTTAAAAAATAAAAGATACCCATAAAGAAAAAAAGCTGTTAACTTGGAGAAAATACCTGCAACACTTAAATCAGACAAAGGACTTATATATAAGAATCACAGTTTAATCAAGATGGCCATTTCCCAGGGCGCCTGGGTGGCTCAGTCAGTTTAGCATCGGACTCTTGATTTCTGCTCGGGTCATGATCTCAGGGTTGTGAGATCAAGCCCCTGTGGGGCTCTGTGCTGGGCATGGAGCCTGCTTAAGTTCTCTTCCTCCCTCTCCCCACCCACCCTCCCCCCAAAATGATGGTCATTTCCCTTCCTTTCTATTTTTTTTTTTTTTTTTTTAGAGAGGGAGGGAAGGAGGGAGAGAATACCAAGCAGGCTCCATGCCCAGCGTGGAGCCCCATGCGGGGCTCTCACACCTGGAGATCATGACCTGAGCCAAAAACCAAGAGTCAGATGCTTAACCAGCTGAGCCCCCCAGGCGCCCTTCTGTGTGTTTTGTAAGGCATAGAGGCTGTCAGTATGTCACCCTTGGCCAAATCCCCAAAAGTGACCAGAATGGTGACAAATGAATTTTACTGGCTAATCTGATTCTTCAAAGCCTTTAATTTATTACAGGTGACTAGCACCAGTTTTGAACCAGTATCTGAACTCTGTCTCAAAGTTTCACACACAGTAAAGTCCCTAATTTCCCAAAACATGGAACTCATTAAGGAAATTTGGGCTTTGCTTAGATTGTTTCACGGCCAAAGAGGCTAAACTTGCTTAAATGTGAGCCCTCATTATGGCTTTCTGAACCTAAGGCTTGAGCTAGCATAGCCTAACCTAATTAAGAGTTAGTTAAAAGCTTGGTCAGTTTGGTCGTTTGGTTCTAAAAAACTTATTTTATATGTAGGTGTGGTCTCTGGCTGACTCAGTAGGTAGAACATGTGACTCTTGATCTCAGGGTCGTGAGTTCAAGTTCCACGTTCAGTGGAGAGATTAGAATACTTAAAAATAAGATCTTAAAAAAAAAAGATATGTAGGTACTTTCAATGTGCAACTAAAGTTAAGAGCAAGAGAAGCAATAAAAATTAAAGCTGCAGTGCACGCACCTTCCACACCCATCAGAACGGCCCAAATGGAAAGACTAACAATACCAAGTGACGGTAAGCAGCTGCAATGCTCATACCTGGCTGGTAAAGTGTAAGTTGGTGCAACCACTTTGGAGAACTGTTTGGCATTATCCCCTAAAGTTGTCTATCCCTCCCGATGGTTACATCTATTAACAATTCAAAATATTACTATTTGTGGAAAATGTTTTGGGAAGCACTGCCCTAGGTCCTTGCTACTTAAAATATGGGCATCACCTGGGAATTTGCTAAAAATGCAAGGATCTTGGGTCCTACCCCAGAATACTGGAGCAAATCTGCCTCTTAACAAGAAGCCCAGGTGAATTATATGTACAATGAAGTTTGAGGAGCACTGCCCGTTACCTCTCATCAATTAAAACTCTCCCACGAAGGTGAAAAATACAAGGGAGACTTAATTTTTACAAAACTATTTTTAAATATCCTGTTTTGTTTTTAACTTTTTTATTGAATTGCACAAAATGGTATATAGTTCAATGAATTATCACAAAGTGAACACATCTATGTAATGACAAGTCAGAGCAATTAATAAATAAATCATTATCTCTTCTTTCCTCTTTGCAGTCACTATTACCTAAAGTAACAACTATCTTGACTTCTAACAGCATGGATTAGTTTTGCTTGCTTTGAGCTTTATTTACATAAATAAAAAAATTTAATGCACTGTGTCTAACTTTGTACAATATTCCATTGGTCAGGTTTATGCATCTATTATGTGTAGCCATCGTTTTTCCCCCCACTTTTATTGTAATATAGTATTCCATTGTATGAAGATATCATAATTTACTTATCCATTCTATTGAAGGACATTTAGGTTTCCAGTTTGGGGTTACTTATAAATAGCATGGGTACAAACATTCTTTAAACATGCCTTGGGTACACACTTGCATGCATTTCTGTAGGTGTACCTAGGAGTGAAATTGCTATGTCATAGATAGATGCAATCTAAATGATTAAATAGCTTGATCAAATAAAATCAAGAAGTGATTACTACAGGCTGGAAGATACTAAAAAAGCATTTAGAGGTTGGTTCCTAGTGTGCTAGAAACTTCTCTTAATAAAGACTAAGAATCGGGGCGCCTGGGTGGCTCAGTCGTTAAGTGTCTGCCTTCGGCTCAGGTCATGATCCCAGGGTCCTGGGATCCAGCCCCGCATCGGGCTCCCTGCACCGCGGGGAAGCCTGCTTCTCCCTCTCCTACTCCCCCTGCTTGTGTTCCCTCTCTCACTATGTCTCTCTCTGTCAAATAATAAATAAAATCTTTTTAAAAAATTAAAAAAATAAATAAATAAAGACTAAGAATCAGGTATACCTTAGAAGCCACAACACTACCAATATCTCCCAACATCCACGTCCTGCTGGTAACTTGGGGTCAAGGGTTTTCCCTTTGATCTCAGAGGGTGCAACTCTCCTCAAATAGGCTTGAGACTTTGAATGATGGGCTACAAATAGTGGCCCTCAACTCTGGATGCACATTAGAATGACCAGTTACACACATCCCAGACTCTACAGATGGGGTCCAGGTGATGGTATTTGTAAAGATCCTCGCAATGATTCAGCAAAGCCAGGGATTAGAAACATTACACCTTTAAGAAGAGAACTTGGGACTCATTTAGTCCAGGGCTTCTCAAACGTGTCTGTTCATAAGAATCACTGGGAAGAGTCTCATGCTCTTCTGACTGAGCCAGCCAGATGCCCCAGAACTTCCTCTTTCTAATAACTGAATTTTATATCAGTAATGCATGTAGCATGATGAAGGCTGAGCCATTGTCCGTGGGAATTTGAGAAGCTTTTTCAAAGATCACAAGCTGAAAAGGAAGCTGATTCTGGCAATGTAAGATTTAAGCAAAAAGATGAAAGGAAAAGCAGGGTCTGAGGGGGCACCTAGGATACTGTAGGGCTGTGTGTTCTCAGGGGCTATTATCACTTGTGGGAAGAAAAATTACTCATTTTAACAAGTTCTTGAGATAATGAAATGAGAAAATATGTAAGAAAGTTTTCAGCAAATACATAACATCAAAATCAGATTGAAACTACCAGGAACGAGTCTGATCTTGTGTGTGTGTGTGTGTGTGTGTGTATCTTTGCTCAGCACACCCAGCCTCTTACACAGAGTCACGCAGGAAGTAATTTAGATTTCTTATATTCTTAGCAACACTTGCCAATTTCCCCTCTGGACGGTAGGGAGAAGCCTCAGGATGATTATAGAATTTACCTGAATAGATTGCTCTTCTTCCTTTATGGAAATCTTACAGGAGGAATGATTGTCCAAAATTCACCAATTTAGAGCTTCTCTTGCTCTTTAGTTGCACATTGAAAGTACCTACATATTATTTATTTTTTAAGATTTTTTTTAAAAGATTTTTATTTATTTGAAAGAGAGTGAGCAAGAGAGAGAGAGCATGAGCAGGGGGAGGGGGAGAAGCAGACTCCCCTGCTGAGCCATGAGCCCGGCTTGGGGCTCGATTCCAGGACCCTGAGATTATTACCCGAGCCAAAGGCAGTCACTTAACCGACTGAGTCACCCAGGTGCCCCAGATTTTATTTTTCTTCTAATCTCTACACCCAACATGGAACTTGAATTCATGACCCTGAGATCAAGAGTCACATGCTCTACCTAATGAGTCAGCCAGAGACCCCACCTACATATCCTTAAAAAGTACTGCTGCCTGGATCCTTTCCCAGACCTGATTGAAAGGGTCTGGGGAGGGGCCTGGGTATCCAGATTGTTTCCAGGCACCACCGGTGATCGCGAGGTGCAGCCAGGCCTGAGGACCACCGCTGACATTGCAAAGATGAGCTTGTCCGCCAGATGGAGACAAAGCACTTCTCTGTGGAAAAGGCTCCATACAAACAAAATCCATTCTCTGGGGCACCTGAGTGGCTCAATCCTTAAGCGTCTGCCTTCGGCTTAGGGTCCTGGAATCGAGTCCCGCCTCGGGCTCCCTGCTCAGTGGGGAGCCTGCTTCTCCCGCTCCCCCTGCTCTCACGCGCGCTCTCTCTCTGTCAAATAAATAAATAAAATCTTCAACCACAAAACAGATGCTTGAAAAAAAAAAAAACCCATTCTCTGACTTTACATCTGTACCAACTCCAATTTATGTCATGTACAAAGCAGGGCAAACATGTGGGAAGATAGGTAAAGTTATCCATGATACTGTTGCTTGCCAACCACAGATATTCCTGCCACCACTGGGGAAATTTCCAGGAACCAATTTAAAAAATAACATGTTGGGTGCCTGGGTGGCTCAGACGGTTAAGCGTCTGCCTTCGGCTCAGGTCATGATCCCAGAGTCCTGGGATGGAGTCCCGCATCGGGCTCCCTGCTCCTTGGGAGCCTGCTTCTCCCTCTGCTTCTCTCTCTCTCTCTCTTTCTCTTTAAAATAAAAAATAAAAAAATAACATGTGGTTAAAAATATATCTTATTCCCCCCAACTACCTGAGCTACCATCTGGAAATATTTTCTATCCTGTCCGAGTTCACGTTGATAAAACAGACCATATAAACTGACATCAAGACTGAAAATAAGGGCGCCTGGGTGGCTCAGTTGGTTAAGCGACTGCCTTCGGCTCAGGTCATGATCCTGGAGTCCCGGGATCGAGTCCCGCATCGGGCTCCCTGCTCTGCAGGGAGTCTGCTCCTCCCTCTGACCCCCCCCCTCATGTGCTCTCTGTCTCTCTCATTCTCTCTGTCTCAAATAAATAAATAAAATCTTTAAAAAAAAAAAGACTGAAAATAAAAAAATATGGGAATATATAGAGGGGACATTTTGGAAATATGATCACTCCAAAAACTATGCAACTAGAAATTGACATCAGTATGAGCAAATTAGCTTAAGATACTCTCACAAGATTTTAGGAAATATACAGGTATAATAATGTAACTTACATTTATTCCTAAATCGGAAATACTTGATAGGCAGTTTTCAGCTTTCATCTCTCCCATCTCTAAGCTCTATCATAGAAGCTGTAAAAGCTACAGGCTTGATCTCTGTCCTCTTGTAGCTGCAGATGGCCAATGAGATGTAGGTAAAAACCACCCGGAGGGCTTCCCGTCCAGAATAAAATGGCAAAGACTTAGTACAAGAAATTTCTTTACCCCTTCTTCCCCCTTCCTCCTGCCCCCATTTTCCTGGAGACACAAACTGTCCATGGGATGACAAGTATGAGGACAAAGCCAGTATAAGTAAGGAGGACAGGCAGGAGGAGCCTGGATCCTTCCTTGAAGAACATTATCTGAGCTTCTAAATGCATAGTTTGACATATCACCTGGTTATAGAGTGATTTGAACAGACTGATGTTGGAAAGTCCAGGATGTCCCATCACCCTGCTTGACAAAGCCTATGGTTTCTTCAGGGTACACACTAGGTCACTAGTGTGTTCCTGAGTTGTGTCATATGTCAGCTCTGAGAGCAGCCTGGGGGCGGGGATGGTGCACTTCTAGAAGGCAAAGGTAATAGACTATGAAGTAGGAGGAAGTAAATCCCTTTATTTTTTTTTAAATTTTTTTTTTGAGAGAGAGAGCACATGAACGGGTGTGCTCATGGGAGGGGATGGTTGGGGAGGGAGAGAGAGAAGGAGAGAGAATCTTAAGCAGGCTCCATGCCCAGCGTGGAGCCTGATGCATGGCTCAATCTCATGAACCTGAGATCATGACCTGAGCCGAAATCAAGAGTGGGACACTTAACCAACTGAGCCACCCAGGTGCTCCCCTAAATTCCTTTAAATGTTGACTTTCATTAGGGTTCGCTCCTGATGCTCTTCTCACTTTCATGCTTTTTTTTTTTTTTTTTAAGATTTTATTTATTCATTCATGAGAGACAGAGAGAGAGAAGCAAGCTCCCAAGGAGCAGGGAGCCCGATGCGGGACTCGATCCCAGGACCCTGGGATCATGACCTGAGCCAAAGGCAGACGCTTAACCATCTGAGCCACCCAGGCGTCCCTTTTTTTTAACGAAAAGACTTTATTTATTTGAGAGAGAGCGAGCATAAGCAAGAGGAGAGACAGAGGGAGAGGGAGAAGCAGACTCCTGCGTTCTCAGTCCAGAGGGGCAGGCTGCCACGGGACAAATAGGCACACAATAAGGACATATTTCAATCTGTGAGGACAAAGGGATGGACACGGTGTTATCTGAGATTAGGGAACTTTATGTCTCCTTTGACAGAACTTTTACCCACCTGTTCACCCAGGCTAGAAAACTGGGCTCTGTTTTGTCCTTTCCCTCATTCCATTCATTCACAGCCAGCCACATCTCACCTGTTTGGCCTTGTAAATATTTCTCAAACCCAGATCCTCTTTCCCTTCCTCATTAGCCTACGTGAGACTGTCTCCATCTTCTATGTGGACCATGCATTACTCTTTAATGCCAGACTTTGTACACTGTCCCCCTTGCCCTGACAGCCTGCAGGCAGCTTTCTCCAAAACCTCTATCTGATCATGCTGCTTTTCTTCCTAAAGCTTTCCTAGAGGTTTCCCTATTTATGTAAAAAATCAACCTACCTTTTTTTTTTTAATTAACAGATTTTATTCTAGGGGGAGTAGTTTTAGGTTCATAGAAAAACTGGGCAGAAAGTACAGATTCCAAAATATTCCATTTTCCCCCATCCTACCTCCCAACACAATTTACTTTATTATTAACTTCTCACATGACTGTGGTACATTTGTTATAATTGATGAATCAATAGTGACTCATTAATATCAACTAAAGTCCATAGTTAACATTAAGGCTTGCTCTTTTGTGTTGTATATCCTTTGTACAAAGAGTTTTTGTACAAACACATGTGTCCGTCATTACAGAACCAAACAGAGTATTTCGCTACCCTAAAAATCCTGTTCTACCTATTCATCTATCCCTCCCCTGGAAGCCCTGTCAACCACTGATCATTTTCTGTCTCTATAGTTTTGCCTTTTCCAGAGCGTCATAGTAAGAATAATACAGTACGTGGTCTTCAGAATGGCTTCTTTCACCTAACAATATACATTTACTTTTCTTCCAAGTCTTTTTTTAGTTTGATAATTCATTTCTTTCTATTGCTGAATAATATCCCATTGTTGGATATACCACAGTTTATCTACTCACTTACTAAAGGACAACTTTGTTGCTTCTAAATTTGGGGAATTATGAATAAGACTGCTCTAAATGTGCACGTGCAGGTTTCTGTGTGGAATGAATTTTCATCTGGGGAATTACCAAGGAGTATGATGGCAGGATCCTCTGGTAAAACTATGTTTAGCTCTGTAAGCAACTACCAATCTATCTTCCAAAGTGACTGTACTATATTTCACATTCCCACCAGCAATGAATGAGGGTTCCTTTGGCTCTAGTTTCAGGCCAGCATTTGGTATTGTTAGTGTTTGGATTTTAGTCATCCTAGTAAGATGTATAGTGGTATCTCATTGTTTTAATTTGTAATTCCCTAATGAATATCTTCACATGAAAACTCACAAATACGTGGAAATTGAACAACATATGCTTCAGCAACCAAGAAATCACAATGGGAAATTAGAAAATACTATGAGACAAATGAAAATGAAAATACAATATACCAAAAATTATGGGATACAGCACAGCAATGCTGAGGGGGGATTAATAGCTGTAAATGCATATATTAACAAAGAAGAAGGATCTTAAATCAATCACCTAACTATACGCCTTAAACAATTAGAAAATGAAGAACAAACTAAACCCAAAAGTAACAGAAGGAAGGAAATAATAAAGATTACAAAGGAGATAAATGAAATGAGAATAGAAAAAAATTAACAAATCCAAAATTTGGTCCTTTAAAAAATCAACAAGATTTGTGGGCACAGAGTTGTTCATAACATTCCTCTGTTATCCCTTTAATGTCTGTGGGGTCAGTAGTAATGACCTATTTTTCATTTCTATTAGTCATTTGTGCCCTCTCTCTCTCTTTTTCTTGGAAAAGAGCCAGTAGCCTGGCTAGAGGTTTATTGATTTTACTGATCATTTTAAAGAACCGGCTTTTTGGGCGCCTGGGTGGCTCAGTTGGTTGGGCGACTGCCTTTGGCTCAGGTCATGATCCTGGAGTCCCAGGATCGAGTCCCGCATCTGGCTCCCTGCTCGGCGGGGAGTCTGCTTCTCCCTCTGACCCTCCCCCCTCTCATGTGCTCTCTCTCTCTCTCTCATTCTGTCTCAAATAAATAAAATCTTAAAAAAAATAAAATAAAATAAAAATAAAGAACCAGCTTTTGGTTTCTTTGATTTTCGCTATTAATTTCCTGTCTTCAATTTCACTGAAGAAGCAGAGAAATCTCTGCTCCAATTTTTAAAAATTTCTTTTCTTCCATTTACTTTGGATTTAATTTGCTCCTTTTCTAGTTTATTAAGATGGGACTTGGATGATAGATTTTAGATCTTTTTTCTTTTCTAATATGTACATTCAATGCTATAAATATCCCTCCAAGCACTGCTTTTGCTGCATCCCACAGATTTTGATAAGTGGTATTTTCATTTTCATTTAGTTAAAAACATTTTTGAATTTCTTTTGAGACCTCTTCTTTCACCCATGTGTTATTTAGAAGTATGTTGCTTAATTCTGTACTATTTGGGGGGGGGTTCCAGCTATCTTTCTGTTATTGGTTTCCAGTTTAATTGCATTGTGTTCTAAGAGCATACTTTGTTTGATTTCTGTTCTTGTAAATTTGTTAACATGTGTTTTATGCCCAAGAATGTGTTCTATCTTGGTGAATGTTCCACATGAGTTTGAGAACAATGTGTATTCTGCACTGGTTGGATGAAGTATTCTATAAATGTCAACAGATCCCATTGATGGATAGTGTGGTTCAGTTCAACTCTATCCTCACTGCTTTTCTGCCTGCTCCATCTGTCCATTTCTGATACAGGGGTGTTGGAGTCTCCAACTTTAACAGTGGATTGGTTTATTTCTCCTGGCAGTTCTACCAAATCTTGGCTCATATATTTTGGTGCTCTGTTGTTAGGTTCACCCACATTAAAGATTATTATGTCTTCTTAGTGAATTGACTCTCTTTTCTTTATGTAATACCCCTCTTCATCCCTGATCGTTTTCCTCGCCCTGTGCTGGGCCACTGCACTCTGGCCTCAGAAGGCTTTCCATCCCTTTGTGAAGGAATGGATCGTCCCTCTTTCTCTGAGCTTGTTTTAGATGACCTGCTGTCATCGACAGAGGAACAGCCACGAACCAGTCATGAAATGTCAAGCATCACTGTCAGAATTCCGGGCCTTATCCGCGACCACATCCACTCCCGCAGTGGTCTTTCGCCTTGGCTTATACTCCTCACGTTCCGCACCGACCACCTGCACTTCTGCCCAGAGTCTAAGGTCTTTTCACTCTCCGTGGGCAACTTGCATATGAATTTTCCGTTGTGCAATCTCTATCCTGGCGCCTCAACGCCTCTTACAGCTCCGCCACATTTGGCTGCCCTGCGTTCCCAGTCCCGGGAGCTGGGGCTCAGAGCGGGGGCCGCGAAGACATCCGCATCCGGACGTCGGCCTTGGGCTGGAGGGTGGGGGGGTGGACCCGGCCTCGCGCATCGCTGCGGTTAAGGATGTTGTAGTACGTTACGAAACCGCCGTTTAGAAAGCCAGTCATCCTGTGGATTTCCATCCGAAATCATTCAATTACTGCAGGACTGGATCTTATTTTGGGTACCTATCTTGCAATCTATTTATTATTGGGGAAAGAGGTTGAATTTTTAAAATGTATTCTTTTTACCATAAAAATGAGAAAAACTAATTCCCAGGAATGAGTCTGCCAGTCCAGATTTGTGGGTGGCAACTTGACGTGATTTACAGAGGCCCTGAGGTCTTAAGGTGCTGGACGTGGACTTAGACTTTGGAGCCAGACAGATGGGCTTGAATTCTGGTCAGACATTTATTACTTGTGCTATCTTAATGCCAATTTCTTCCTCTTTAAAGGATTGTTCAATTATATCTATGCAAAGGGCAGATGGATCTTGGTGAATAATAGTGGATTATTATCGAGTTAATCAGATGGTCACCCACTTTAGCTGCTGTTCCAGATGTCTTTTCATTGTTGAAACAAATGGACACATTCTTTGGTGCCTGGTATATCTAAGTTGGAAATAATTCACCTCTTGAACGTTTGCTTATATACATAAATAATACATGTCGTTGTAAAGTATTCAAAACATGAATATAATCAGAGAGAAGAAAGTAAAGGCAGTCTGAAAGCTGCACCCTAAATTAGCCAGCAGGATTCAGGGAGCCCAGTGGACAAGGGGGCCAAGGGGTCCCACTGTCCAGTGTGCAGATGCCCACTTGGTCCCCTGTTTTTCAGCACAGCTTACTGCCTGCATGTGGGGCCTGGGGCCCTGAAGTCCAGAGTTTCTTTGGATGAACATCTCCAGAGAGTAAACCTCCAGTCTTCTGCCAGTGGGGAGTCGATAGGGGCTTCTAACCACTCTGTATTCACACTTCCAGGGACTCCCCGGACTTTTCACCCACGTGCTCCCCTCCCCCCCCCCACCCCCAGGGTCCCTGATGCTTACAGTTCTGAGCTTGAGAGGGGCCCAAGGCAGGAAGAAGCTTGCTCACAGGAGCTCTGCCCCCCGGGGGGCTTGGGCTTGGGCTCGCTCACGTTCGCTAAAGGGTCACTCCGCCTACATCCGCAGACTTGCTTCCCTCTTGTCTCTCTGCCACTTCTCCTTATCCTTGTGGCTCGAGCTTTTACTCCAACCCCTTTCCTATAGGAGGGAGTGGAGGTAGATGTCCATGTTCATTTTCTGATTGGTGGAAAGTGTCTCAAAATTCTTACGTTTTAATGCATTATTTAAGCTTCATCTAGTGTCCTAGAACCCTTAGAGCAAAGTCACTATTTGTGTGTGTGTGTGTGTTGAGGATCAGAGGGCATCAGCGCTAGACTCATTTGCTTAGTTGAGCCTTAATTTTATCCTATTACTTAATCACAGATTGAATCTCCCTTACTCCTTTCCCCTCATATATTGCAGTTTTTAAAATCTATTCTTTTACATATTGACATAAAATCTATGTCAAAGTTTGTTTCTTTCCAGGAACAAGTAGAACCTGTCTTGCTTGGAACTTAAAATGTTTTCAGACAGTAGGACCTCTTCTTTTTTTGTTAAACATGCTTTTGTCCCACTTTAAGAAAAAATAAACCTTAAAAACTAAGAAAAAACTGTAAATAAAATTTACCAAACCTCTCACAGATGGAGGGTTTTAAAAATAAATCTATAATCATTTCCATTTTTATTCCCCATTTCCTTCTGAAAGGACTTAAAAGTACTTAAGTCCATTTATGTCTGTAGTCCAAACAAATAGAATCAATGTTAAGTGCCAATTTTATTTAAATATAGTTTGTTTATTCCAGATTCTCTTGCGTATAAGTAACAGAAACTTACCTCAAACTAATTGGAATTGAAAAGGTGATTTGCTGGAATACCTGGGAATTCCAAGGGTTTACTCAGCTCTAGTAAGAGTAGGATCAAGGGGGGTGTCAAATGATATTGTCAGAATTTGAGTGAGTGTTCTATCACAAATATTGTTTTATAAAATTTTATATGCTATTGACAATATTTAAACAAATATCTGAACAAGTGTTTTCATTTAAGGTGGTTCCCTCAGGGAATTAATTAATTAATTAAATTAATTTTTCTCTTGGGTTTTCCTTCTGGTAGTGTGGATTAGAGCCACAGAAGGAAATCAGTCTGGTAATTTTATAATCCTGGGACATTTGCTGGTACCCATCTGATAAACTTTATCTTCTGGACAATTGTGTGTGTATTCCTTTAAGTCTGCTTAGCATCTGCAATCCCTTGTATGTTTGGTGTGTCCCCAGCCTTATTAGCCATAGTGGGATGCAGAGGCTGCCCCCCCCCCCCACACAATGGGAGATGACAATGACAAACGCTTGCTTCCCCAGATTCCCTGGCAGCTATCACACGGTCAAGTGACTTGCATGGACTTGGGAGCAGGAGCCTGTGACTCAAAGAGATAGGGACTGGGAAGCTCTACTTGGACTGAGTTCCTAGAGCAGTCGTGGCAGCGGGGCTGGGGTGGGATGGATGCAGGGTGCAGTGCTAGAGAGGTGGATGGTGCAAGCTTTAGGGCCTTTAGCTTGCTGCTGCTGCTGGTGGGGATGCGTGCCCTCGATGAGCTACGCCGGGGGGCCGTCGGTACTTGATCCTGTGTTCCGTGGAACCTGGGTCTCCGCGCACATTGGCAATGTGGCGATCTACCCAATAACGTTATCAGAAATTCCTTTCCTGTCGAGATCAATCTGAGTTGGTTTCTGTTGCTTACAATGGAGACCATGAACTGAAGGCCTTCTCTTCCTCTGTGTTACCTCTCCTTTCACTCTGTACTTATTAATTTGCATCTTAGATGACTTCTTTTGGCCCCTATGCTTGGATCTTCTGATATTAGCTGGAAGAGGGGGTCCGGGAGAAAAGATAGAAGAGGACAGAAGGCCATACTGGGCCTGGGAGGCAGAGACAGCTGGGCCAGAGGCCCCTCGGAAATCAGGCCCTGCCGGCCAATTCCACAGGTGCAAGCTGCCAGCCACAGGGACCTGCTCCCCCTCACCTTCGCTTCCATGACCCTGGTCCCGTCCACCATCACCACTCCCCTGGATGATGGCAATATTTCCTGGTGTTTCCCTATTTCTGCCCCGGTCCCCTAAACACTTTACCAAATACAAGGATCCTGTTAAAACATCAATGAGCTTGGAGCATCTAGGTGGCTCAGTCGGTTAAGCGAACGACTCTTGATTTCAGCTCAGGTTATGATCTCAGGGTTGTGAGATCGAGCCCCGCGATGGGCTCTGCGCTGTGCCTGGAGCCTAAGATTCTCTCTCTCCCTCTGCCTCTCCCCTGCCCCCTAAAAAAAACCCCAACAACAAATCAGTCAGCTTATGTCACTTCTCTGTGAAAATTCCAATGTCTCCCCGGTCCTCTCAGAGTAAAAGTCGTATAGAGGCCTAAAGGTTCCCTTCCCCCATCCAAACATTCTTTTTACTATGTGTTTGATCCTGAGGAAAAATTAAGCGCAGGACGGATGCTGGGCGGGTGGGGCCCTGGCTGGGGTGCCCCTGGCTCCACCCCCCTCGGGAGCCAAGCCATGCCCTCCTGGACCCACTGGAGCATCCGGACAGTCCTATGGGGCAGGAAGAGGCAGTAGAGGGAAGAGGAGCCCTCGGTCTGAGCCTTACTTCTCAAGAACAGAAACCGCAGAGAAATACATTGAGGGATGCAGTGCCCACCCCCCCCCACACCCCACCCTCCCCACCCCCCCACCCTCCCCCACCTCCCTCCATCCCCCGCTGCCGGCGCCGGTAAACACCCGTTCCCACTCCAGCAGCGAGGCTAGCAGACACGGAGCCACTTTGCCCCTCTTGTCCCCCAGCCCAAGGATGGACCACATTGTCCGGAAGCGACAGCTAGGGAGACACACTGTTGAGGTAGCAGGGGGGTGAGACAGGGTCACTGCAGTGGACCTAGAGAGTGTCCAGGTCAGTGCAAACCAGGGGGAAGAGGGTGATGGGCAGTGGGTGCTTTCAGAGTCTCTCCTAGAGTGGAGTATGCTCAGTGTCCCTGTCACTAGGGAGACGAGTAGCCCAGTGGACCCCAGAGGAGCCCTGCAGGCAGTCCCCGCCGCACTCCAAGCCCTGGAGCGCAGCCGGAGAGGTGATGGCGCAGGCTGGAGGAAGGGGCCAAGCTCCCCTTTCACAGCACCTTGTGGAGAAGTGCCGGGCTCTGGGGACGGAGGGAGGGCAGAGGGCTGGGGGTGGAAGGTGGCCAGAGCCCCCCAGCCACACCTCTGCAGCCCCAGACCCTGCCCCGGGGCAGGACCGGCGGGTGGTCTGCCTGGAGGGAAGACGGGGAGAACGGGGTAGGAGTGGAAGTGGGCCTGGGGGGCCCTGAGAGGGCTCCAGCCCCGGCCACCGGCAGGAGCCCCCGCAGCTCGCGGTGGAGCCGGGAGGAAAGGTGGCGGCTGGCCCGCCAGCCTCCAGCCCGCACCGGGGAGCCTTCCCTTTGCACCGGGGAGCTTCCCGCGACCCTGGCTGCTGGAGGCGCTGCTAAACGCGGGGAGGGTGGCGACGGGGCGGCCCAGCGGGGCTCCCGCAGCCTCGTGTGCTCTCCCTGGCCCTGTGTCTGTCCCCCCACAGGGCCGGCAGGAGCGGTGTCGCCGGCGGCGGTGTGGCCGTCCCCTCCCGTCCCCGGCGGTCGCGGAGGCGCCGGGCCGCTGTTGGGTGGAGCGGCGGCCGCCTCCCGCCGCAGCTCGGGGCCCCGCGGGGCTGTCACCTCCGTCCTCTCGGGCAGCGCCGTCACCTCCGTCCACCTGCAGCGCGGCCGCCGGCGGTTCCTTCCCTCGGCGCCACCGGCTCGGCGGCCGCCTGGGAGCGCGGGTGTCGTCCCTCGGCCTTCGCTCGCAGGGTCATTCAGCTTCCTGCCGGCAGCCGTCGGACGAAGATTCTGCCTGGGGATTCGAACTGGAGCTGCCCGAAGACGCTCCCAGGGGCCCTGCGGGCGGCGGCCGTCGCCGCAGGGAGAGGCCGGCGTCTCCCCGAGGGCGGAATCTCTGGGTCTGGCACCTGCCGGGCTGCCGGCGGGGGGCGCTCCCTGGGGACACGCGGGGCTCCTTCCCCCAGGGACAGGGTGGGTAGAGGGGAGGCCCCAGGGACCTGCTGGCGGGGGTGCGGGGGGCGTGCCGGGCGGTGGCTCCTCGCAAGGACTCTGCAAGGGCGCAGCCCAGAGGTCTGACCCGGCCTCGGGTTCCTGGTTCAGGGGCCCGGCGGACGGTGGCAGAAGCGGGTGTGTGTG